>NW_012267228.1:7143204-7198977 GCF_000151885.1 Dipodomys ordii
TTCTTTCTTTCTTTCTTTCTTTCTTTCTTTCTTTCTTTCTTTCTTTCTTTCTTTCTTTCTTTCTTTCTTTCTTTCTTTCTTTCTTTCTTTTTTGTCAGTCGTGGGGCTTGAACTCTGGGCCCAGGCACTGTCCCTGAGCTCTTCAGCTCAAAGCAAGCTCTCTACTGCTTGAGCCACAGTGCCACTGCCAGTTTTCTAGTAGTTTATTGGAGATCAGAGTATCATGGACTGTCCTGCCCAGGCTGGCTTTGAGCTCTGATCCTCAGATTTCAGCCTCCTGAGTTTCTAGGATTACAGGCCTGAGTTACCAGTGCCTAGCTAATTCGCATTCTTTTTTATGGCTAGAGAAGTTGAGCATTTCTTCATTTGTCTATTGGCCATTCTTTTTTAAAATATTTTTTTATTGTAAAGATCCTGTACAGAGGGGTTACAGTTACATGAGCAAGGTAATGAGTCCATTTCCCATTGAGCATTGCTACACCCTCCTTTATATTTCCCCTACCATCCCTTTCCTCCCCACCTCCCCAACTCCTCCCTCCCCTACCCCTCCACAAAGTTGTAAAGTTCATTTTCAACATACTGTCTTATACATCTCATTATTACAATGGGTCATCCTGTATCCTTATTTCAGCATTTTGTTATTTCCCTTCCCCTCCCCAAATTAGAAAAATGTATGTACGAGATGCAGGGAACCAGAATCAAGTACAGTGACAACAGGGGTGTACCATGGGGGAAGAACATACAAAAGAAACAAAAAAATCACATATTACATTATAAGTACATTAAGAACAACAGCAACAAAGATAAAACCTCTAGTGTCCCTATCTTAGGGTTCATTTCACTTAGCATCAGGTTATATGGTTATAGGTACATAGCTTTTGACCTCTTCTGCTTGTCCTAGACATACACTAGTTATTGAAGATAAGGCAGACCCTATTGGACATGCTTATTTCCTCTCCAGAGAAGTCTCTCTTTAAGTCTTTAGCCCATTTATTAATGGGGATTTGTTTTTGGGAGAAAAGAAATTTCTATGTCATATAAGAAAACTTCTCCCTCCCTCCCTTCCTCCCTCCCTTCCTCCTTCCTCCTCCCCCAACCCCTACGGCTGTTGTACCAGGACTTGAACTCAGTTCTACCATTTGAGCCATACTTCAGCCTGGCTTTCTGATGGTTAATTGGAGATGGTGTTTTGAGACCTTTTCTGCCCCAGCTAGCTTCAAACTACAATCCTCTAGGCCTCAGTGTCCTGTATAGCTAGGATTACAGGTATGAGCACTACCGATGCCTTATAAAGAAATTTACTTTCTAATTCTAGACAATTTTGTTGAGTTTTTACTATGGTAGGTTTTTTTTAGATTTTTTAATTAATACTGGTAATTGTACATGTTTAAGGGTACAATTAGAGATTTCAGTATGTGTTTAATATGTGTAATGATCAGAGAAAATGGCCTATAAATCATCTCAAATAGTTATCACTTTTCTACTACTTTGAAACGTTCAATTTATTGTGCCAGCTGTAGTTATAGTGCTGTTGAACATCAGAAGTGACTCCTTGTATCTGGCTGCCCTCAGAGCCCATTAACAACTCCCTCCCCAGCCTCACTTCCCTATGCCTCTCAGTGCGGCAGATTTGTTCTGTACCTTTGTCTGGCAATGCTGTTAAAACTTCACTTTGTATCACTAACTACCCTTGAAAATATGGAGAGCCCAGATATTGGTTATATTTTGTGAACTTATGTCTTTCTTTATTTTAAATTCACATAGTACAACGAGATTTCAGCTCTGTAAGGCTTATGACCAACGAGAGGATATAAACTTTATTTTAGGATTTCTGTGTTCACGATGGAGGAAAGCCCCTTAGCAATTAGCAAAACTATTATGATCTTACCTTACTTGAATTTGTCATTAATGTTTTTACCTACCCTAAAAAGTTAATTATTATAGTACCATGGATTTTTCAGGATATGAAACTGGTGAACAATCAGAGGATTGGCCAACTGGGGACTTAGCAGCTATAGTGCTTCTTATGATTTATAGGGACATGGTTTTAAAAGATGGCATTGACTTTAATGACAGTAAATGGCTAGAGATGACAACACTGGACCCTAAAGTTGGTTTATAGAGAGAATAAGCTCTCATTTAGTCTCTCAGTGTGAAGAGAGCTAACTGTGAAAATTATTCTTGGAAGCCAGGCATGGTAGCATATAACTATAATCCCCATACATAAGAGGCTGAGTTAGGAGAATCTGAAGGTCAAGGCCAAACTGAGCTCTATAGCATGACCCTATTTCAAAAACCAAGTGCAGGAGATAGAGCTGGGCTTGGGGTCTGGATTCCAACCTCATCACTGCAAAAAGCATAAACAAAAACAAAATAAAACAAAAATTCGACACATATGCATATTTACATAATAAATACAAGTATTTTACAAATGTAATATTTTATATTGTATTTTATTAGTAAACCATCAAACACAAACTATGGCACCCTCCCCCCCGATTCAGAACTTTGACAGGCTGGTTGAACAACAGAAAAGAATGAGAGCCTTGGCTCAGAATTAGGGACGAAAATTATTGGTTTCCAGAATAAAGTTAGAATTCAATACTAACTGAAGGGAAATCATGTCATCCATATCTGTTCAGTTATTGATTATTGCTAGCCAGCATTTCTGTGCAAGAAGGAAAGTAACTTTGGGGATAATGGAGAGAGGATGCCCTCGTGTAGTTGTTCCTGCAGCAAGATGACTGGCTGTGATTTTATCCTTTCCTTAAGTGAATTAGCAAGTGAGCACATTGATCCTGATGTGCTAGAATATGGAGACCCACTTCTGTGTTCTGACAGATCTTCTTGCTGCTTAGGGGATGTCTTTTAGAAAATGTTCAACCCTGTAAAAAGTTCTGGCAGGCCCGGAGGCCATCTCCCCACTCTCTGCTGGCAGTAAAGTGTATTTTATGGACTTAAAATGGTAAAGGGGAGGAAGAGTCCATTGACAATATAGTGTCACTGTCTGTGTCACTTGCTAAAGCCTTACATAGTGAAGAAAGGAAGGGCCTATTAACAAGAACTGCCCCCTTGGTGTCAGAGATGGGATTGAAAGACAAGACATCCAGGGAATAAACAAAGGATGGTTGTTTCCCACAGTTGGCATCTATCATGAAGATGACCTGATTAATAACAAATGCCCTTGGGGATCTTTTCACCATAACACTACAACCAGGCAAAAACCTCTGCAAAAAAAAAATAGTCCTCTGAGGGCAGTGCAACATTGGAGAGTCAGGTTGTAGCCTTGATCACAGCTGACAGGTGGGCCTCATGCCTGCTCTCCCCCAGGGTCCTCTGTGCTTGGGACAAAGATCAGGAATTCAGATTTGAACAAACTATCTTTAAAATGCCTGTTAGCTATCAGGCCTGGAGAGGTAAAGCAGGAAGTTTTGTATTGAAGACAATTCAGGAGAGATGTGGGAAGTGGTGATAGAAATTTTGGAGTCGCGAATGTGCAGATGGCAGTTAGCGCAGAGGACAAGAATGGGCGAGAGGGAGCAGGACATCCATCTCCAGGCCCTAAACCATGGAGAGCTCAGGGAGATGGAGAGGAAGATGCAAAGGTGACTGAGAAGGTAGAAAGAAAGGAAGCAGAGGGAAGAAACTTGCCAAGAGAAAGAGATCAGATGTGCCACCTGCTGCTCACCTCTCTGGAAGACGAGGACTTGCACGCAATCAGTCGATGCAACAGCATGGCAGCCATTGGTGTGTCAAGACCAGTTTCAGGTAACTAGATCAATAAGAACTGGCTTGCTCTAAGGGGCAGCTGAGAAATGGGGTGGTAACTGGAGGAGAAGTAGGTCAAGATGGCATTGTTTTGAGATGGAGGAAATCATAGCACACTTGAAAGCTGACAAAGGAACATTTAATTGTGCATGGAAGAGAGACAGCAATTTGCTAGGGAAATATCCTAAAGGAGACAGGAGGGGAGAAGATCTAGTGCACATCTGGCCATGAATTTAGAGAGGAACAGGAGAATTAGTCCAGGAAGCAATGAGAAGTAGCAGAAGGGAAGACAGATGGACAAAATGCAGGGGTGGCCAGAAACGGGGATGAGAACATGGAATTTCCCTTCTTAATGCCTTCCTTTTCCCAGGGAGTTGAGAAGCAAACAGTAATCCGCTAGCCCGGAGTGAGGAAATGGGAGGATTTTGGCAATTGGAAGAGAAAGAAAATGTGAATTAATTCTTTAGGATGGGGTTGGTGGGAGAGAGAGGGAGAGAGAATAGATTGAGAAATGCAGAAGGGTTGCTGGCATGATGAGGATTTTTTTGAACTTGGTGGTCACGAGCTTAAAGGTAGAGAATTTTTAATCATTTTAATTTTCCCCAGGCATGTCTTGCTATGCAAGTATGACTTCAAGGTTGGTAGAAAATGGATTACCTAGGGCAGGGTTTGGTTGGGGAATACGAAAATAATCAGGGGCAAGGAGTATGGATGAGAGGCCCATTAAAAGCACAGGGTGATACAAATACGAGAAGGGTAAGAAACAGGGACATGAGAACATGGGGGATTTATAGGAGTGGAAACCAGCATTAGGACGCGTGGATCGCTTGCTTTAGATTGCTGTGAACAGCGGAAGTGAGCCTGGAAGGATGGGAAATTCCTCAGTGGGATATTTGAAATTGGAATGGTATGAGGGCTGGAGTCTGGCTGTGTGATGTGCTAGGGTGGTGTAATGTGGGTGAGCGGGAACGAAGTGAGGGAAAGAGCATATCAAGTTGAGGAAGGAGTGTCTACCTAGTTGTTAAACTCATCTGGAATTCTGACAGAAATAGTACTGAAGAAAGGGCTGGCAAATCAGGACCTACGATGTCCAAGTTGATAGAGGGCAGACAGGGATCTGAGGCATTCCCACGTGAGTGAGGAGTCAGGGCAGGAACAAGTTATTGGTAAGTGATATTGGGGAGATTGATGGAGTTTGATCTAAATATTTTCATCTTTACCTAATGATGCATAGAGGGCCTCTTCTGATGAGGGGTAGAGGCTGTAATTTTCTATCCATTGTCCTTATAAATATTTTCTTACATATTTTTTCTATCAAATGCCACTATTCCACGAGGCTCCAGCATGATGGTAGAGATACTGGAAAGAACATGGCTCATTGCTGGAAGTTTTCAATTCTAAAATCAGAGATCCATATCTACAACCCTTCCTTTCCTGATTTTTCCGTGTATCATTTGGGCAAACCACTAAACCTACCCTTGTCCTTTGTGTTTGCGTCTGTGTAACAGTGTGGGTAATGTTTACATCATTCAGCGGTGGAGGTCAAGAAGGGTTAGAGCCTATATTTAATCCTAGAGAGTTTGACTCCAGAGCTCATCATCCTGAGACTCAGCTGTTAAAGGTTTTAAAACATAACATTCTCATCCTGAGCTTCTCAAGTTCATGCTTCCAGATGTCAACTTTGCAGATGGTTTTGTGAAAAATAGAATTTTCTGGAAATGTGCCATATAGAAGTGTGCAATCTTCTTTTATATCAGTATATTGCTACCTTTTGACTTTCTTTAAGCAATGTAAAGTAAATTCTTCTTTATAAAATTGGTTATAAGGCTTGGACTCAGGGCCTGGGCACTGTCCCTGAGCTCTTTTGCTCAAGGCTAGTGCTCTACCACTTTGAGCCACAGCTCCACTTCTGGTTCTTGAATGGTTAATTGGAGCTAAGAGTCTCATGGGGACTTTTCTGCCCAGACTGGCTTCAAACTGCAATCCTCAGATCTCAGCCTCCTGAGCAGGTAGGATTACAGGTGTGAGCCACTAGTGCAGGGCTAATGAATTCTTTTAATCTCTTCTTAAAACCCTAATTTTCAACTCTCAAAGCTACAGTGATTCCAGAGAGAGGGAGGAAAAGAAGCAAAGCATATAGGAGGAACTGGAAGAACAGAGTAATTAGAAAAAGCAAAACACTCAGTCTATTTCTCTATTAGCTGTTTGGTGAGGGGCAGATCATCATTTGAGAAATGTTCTAATAGTAGTTTGATTTAGGCAAAGATATTCAGGGGATTCTAAAACCAGTGGGTGAAAGTCAATTTATTTACAATTTAAAGAATTTTCTCACAAGATAATTATAAAAGAAAAAGAATAACTTCACATTAGGAAATCTGGTAGCTAGCTCTTTAATAGGGTGCATTTGTGTATTCTTTCTGATAAGATGCACTGAGAGGAATCTGGAGCCATTTCCATAGCATTGCTGCCTAAAGGGTGTAACTTGATGTAATCAGGTAAAAAAGATGGGACAAAACCAAATTGAGAAGCAGTCTATAAAATAACCAGCCTGTCTCCTTAGAAAATGTCAACGTCATAAAACACCAAGGATCAAGAACTATTCCAGATTAAAAGAAAATTAAAAAATACACAAAAAGTGACAAATATAGTCTTGGACATTTCTTTTGCTATATAAACTTTGGTAGGAAAATTAGTAAGATCTAAATAAGGTCTGTAGATGAGATCATCCTATTTTATCCTTATTAACTGGCATGATTTTCTACACCATACTGTGATCATGTAAGAGAATATTCTACTTTTAGAAAATAAACACTGAGCTATTTAAGAATAAAGAGACATTGCAAAAGCCAGGCACCAGTGGCTCACTCCTGTAATTAGTTATTCAGGAGGCAGAGACTTGAGGATCGTGGTTCAAACCAGATCAGGTAGAAAAAGTCCGTGAGACACATTTCCAACTAATCAACAAAAAGCAAGAAGAGCTGTGGCTCAAGTAGTAGAGCTCCAGCCTTGAGTTAAAAAGCCAAGTGAGAGTATGAGACCCTAAGTTCAAGCCCAGTACTACTGGTGGGGAGAAAAAGAGAAATAGAGAAAGAAAAATAGGAAGAGAAAGAGAAGGAGAGAGAGCAAAGAAAAAGGGGAGAAAGAAAAGAGAGGGAAGAGAGGAGAGGAGAGAGAAGCAAAAGAAAGAAAGGGGAGAGAATGAGAGATACTGTGATCATCACTTACTCTTCAAGAACTCAGGAGAGAGAGTGCTAAAGTTTGCATGGACTTCAAATCCTCAGATCTCAGCCTCCTAAACACCTAGGATTAAAGGTGTGGCCTACTAGGTTTAGGTATCCAACTTTGTTTGTTGTTGTTGTTGTTTTAGTTGGTGATTCTATATAATAAACAACATAGGAAGATATATAAGTTTAAGCAAACAAAGTTCATATTAATAACTACTGGGAATTGTTTTGTGTGTGGAATAGATATGCTTTCCTACCCCTCCCCCACAACATAAAGTTAGGCATGAGCTGGTTCATTCCAAGTTCTGCCTTTGGACTAGTTGTCAACTGACACTGAAAGATGGAATGGTGTAACCAAAAGCTAAGAACACAGGGACCTGAGCTCAGCTCCAGCCTCCACCCTGCTGCTGCTTGACTCCTGAATATTTTGCCGAAGGTACTGCTCTAGTCTTTGCCCTTCCTCTTCCTTAAGTAGAGGTAATGAGGCCTGAACTCTCTCTTGCCTCTCAGGAGTGTTGCAGTGATGAATGGAAGTGCCATTTGCAAACTGCTGTGAGCCCTCTGCTAGGAAGATATTTAAGTAACAAAGCAGCCTCATCAGGGTAGATAGAGACAGCCAGTGCTACAAAGCCAAAGCCAGCACTAAGGGACCGAGTCTTTACATTAGTGTGATCTACAAAGTCCTGGAGGTGGTTGGGCACAGGAAGGGAATTGATTACTTCCCCATACACCAGTCATTCTTATCTCAGTTCTTTCTCTTCTTCATAGCATTCACAAGGTGTAATGAATTAATTATTTAACTCATTTATTGTCTAGTTGTCTTTCAAGAATTTAAGTTCAGGTGGATAGGAGCCAAGTCTGTTTTTCCCACTTTGTATCCCAAGGTTAATAGTAGGGGCTTATTCAAGACTTATTGTATGATAAATGGATGAATCATAAAATTCATAAGGAAGTCTTGACTTTTGTTCTAACAGGTTTTGACCATATTTCTTAAGATACTTACAATTGTTTGTAAGTCTTTGGATTTCATAGTCAAGTAGGCAATGTCCCAGGAATGCGATTTAAAAAATTTTTAATTATAGACAACAAATACATTTACATGTGATATTTCCTATGTGGGAAACTCATATTTCAGCATGAACCTCTTAAGTAACTTCAATATGTTCTCAGGCAGTAGAGAAGTGGACCATTGGGAATGTGATTCTTTTTAGGCTTGGAATATAATTTCCCTCTCTTTATATTTTCTTATAAATAACATCACACATTTTGGTGGGTTCCATGGTAATATGAATTGCATTGGGGCACTGGCTAGAGAATGCAGAAAGGAAGTGAACTGGCAGTAAGGGTGCACATTAGAATTAATCATTTGCCATAGGTCAGCCCCATACTACGTCTATGGGTAATTGAGTCTTGCTTGTATATACATTTAAAAGACAAAGCAATTTGTGTGTCAAACCTTCTAGTAGTCACGGTGAGGATTTGCTTCTCTTGTCCCTGCAGCTGCCGTTGTGTGGATTCCCTGTAGTCTGATGATCTGATCTAGGATGGCTCGTGAAAGGGGAGTGGAGAAGGAAGGAGAGCTTTTCTTATTAACTGCATCTGTTATTTCATGGTAGCTGACGTTGTAAAAGAGCCTTTGTCCTTGAAAGCTGGGCCTATTATTTTGTTTTTAATTTTGGTGAGAATTCTAAAAGGAGTACTTTTTGGATCTATTCTGAATGCTTGATCTATGGCCATTTGTATTGCTCTCTGGGCTTTTCTAAAGAATAGCATTGATTATATTACTCTCATGGTTCAAATCCCTTTCTTGGCTTCAGTATTCTTGCAGAATTAAGTTTCACACCCTGAGACTGGCACTTAGGTTTACTCATAATCAAATTCCAGAATAGTGTGATGGTTCTAATCGTAGGTTCTCAGGTTAAATACTTTATTCTGCATCTTCACTGACCTTGAGCAAATTGCTTGACCTTTCTAAGAAGCCCCTTTTCTCTTGTGTAAGATGGAAAAATCTGATGAAATCTGTCTCATGGGATTATGTTAAAGATTACATGAAATTATGCATACAGAGTAAAGCCTTACCATTGTGCCTAGGACATTGTCAGTAAGTTTACTCCCTCTTGATGGAGTAACTGGATTATTGTTAGGGGTGCTATATATATCCCATGATTTCCATTATTTCTTCAGATTTCTTTTCCCTCATGCTTTTCCTCATGCCTTTCCCCACATTCCCAAAAGGCTTTGCATGTGATACTTAATAAATGGAATCTCATATTTCCATATGAACTTCTTAAGCAACTTCAAAATTTTCTGAAGTGATGCTGTGTGCTGCCTCCTCTAGAAATCTTTCCACAGTTCTAAGTGATCACTCCTTTAAAAAAATTTTTTTCCTTTTAGCCTTTTTTGAGGTGAACATGGCAGCCATTTGAATTGAGGATGCTCTTCTGGGCTTCCACTGTGGAGGAGAGAACTGGGGGAATTTCTTCATTTTCTACAAGCCTTTGGGATGAGGCACTGTCTACCCTTTCATGCTGCTGCTTGTCCTCTCCAGCAAACAGAACCATCCTGTGATCATGGCCTACACATAGTATATGCTCAATAAATATTTAGTGAAAAGATCTTCCTGTGGCTACCACTTTATCTGAAGACCTAGTCTCGTCTTAAACTGAAATTCCCCAACAAGTATGCATATGAATTTTCAGTAGCACTCGAGCTTTGGCACAGGGGAAGATTTGGTTACATGTTAGCTATGTTTTGGGACTCATGGATTTAAGTGGATTTGGAAGATACTATATGTTGGAGCTGAATCTTTTCAGCCTAACAGTTAATTTCTCCATGACAGTTATCATTTTAATTTGTGGCATAGTTTAAAAAATGATCTCATGACAAGCAGTGTTTTGATAGTTGAAAAGACTTTTTGATGAATTATATCTGTTACCATCATTTCCTCTCATGAGATGGCAAGGAAAAGATGGAGTGTGCATTTTGAAAGTTTTTTTTTCAAGATGAATAGAAATGGGGTGGGGTTGTTGGTGTAGTTTGTGTTTGGCATAATTGAGGTAAAAACTGACAGAACTTCCTATGTAGATGATAGGGACCACAGCAAGACTTTTGCAGTCCAAACTAAATATGAACATAGACCAATTTCACTCAAGATTAAGTGTAATCAGGAGTAGGCAGTTTTCCTGATGACATGTGGCAGGAAGTTTTTAGCTACAAAGCTTTTGTTTTCTTATTTCTGAAATCCAAGAGAAATTAACTCTACTTTCTGCTTTCCCCTGGGTAGGTGGAAGGACTTTATCATGTTACTCTTTTCCTGGGCTTCAGTTTCTCCATCTGTTATTGTACTAAATGGTACACAGGAGTTCCTCTCACACTCGTGTGTCCAAAAACCTTAGTGAGATACTATGCGATTGGAGACACCCACATGGTCAATGAGGAAAGGAAGCAGAGCTCATGGTGAATGTTGTCATGATAAAGACAAGGCTCTGCTCATGATTTCACAACCAGATGTACACATCAAAATAGTCTCCCCACACAGCATGGCTCTACGTTGGATGTGTCCCCAGCTTCCCCACACTCCTCACTCCCAGTGGCCAACAATGTGACTGTATCTAGAGATAGGATCTTCACAGAAGTGATCATGTGAAAATGAGGTCACTTAATAGGGGCCCTCATCTAATATGAGTAGCGTCCTTTTAAGAAGAAGAAAAAGGATACAGACACAGACACACTAACACACAGACACACAGACACAGACAGACAGACAGACAGACACACACACACACACACACACACACACACACACACACAGAGGGGCGATTGTCAGCTATGAAACAAGGAGAGAGGCCACAGAGAAAACCAACCCTGTCAACTCCTTGCCTTGGTTGTCTAGCTGCTAGAGATTTGTGTGAATACATTTCTGGTGTTTACGCCATCCAGTCTACAGTATTCTTCCAGGGCAGCCCTAAAAAAGCCATGCAAGGACTCTGTACTCTAAAGAAAAGTAGCAAATCTACTGGGACGAAAGGAAAGTTGCCAAGGCTCCCCCTAGCACTTCGTTTCATAAGTGCTCACTCCAAATTTGGACATATAAATTGGGCACCAGTGGTTCACGCCTGTCATCCTAGCTACTCAGGAGGCTGAGATCTGAGGATAATGGTTCAAAACCAGCCCAATAGAAAAGTCTGTGAGACTCTTGTTTCCAATTAATCACAGAAAAAGCCAAAAGTAGAGCTGTGGCTCAAGTGGTTGAGCACTAGCCTCAAGGAAAATAAGCTCAGGGATAGCATCTAGGCCCTGAATTCATGTCCCAGGACCTGCACACACACACAAAAAGAATTTGGACAAATAGCCACATATACACAGGGTTTTTGTGTGTTGTTTTTTTTATGGTCATGGGGCCTGGTCACTATTGTGGAGAACTTTTTGTGCAAAGCTACCACTCTACCTCTTTGAGCCACAGTGCTACTTTCACACAAGATTTTCCAACTTGTGGGTGGAACTTTTACGCTGGATTTTTCTTCTGGATTCTCTGGGGGAACGAGCCAGGATAACTTCACAGAAAGCTTCAAAGACCGAGAGCCTTAGAGCCCACGTTACTGTTTCTGTCCTTCGCAGTCCAACTTTAAATTCTCTTCACTCCCCAGGATCCACGTAGCTTACACGGGAGGAGAGAACTCAAGCTCAAGTGAGTTTAGGAGTAACGGTCAAAATCCCATCACAATCCTGCTTAGAGAAAATAAGATGAGAGGGAAGAGAGATACAAAAGACTGTTTAGTAAAGCTTTTCTTGCAGCAAACTTTGAGGTATTATTTCTCCACTCCTATTAAAATCTTGTAATCTTGAGTTTTTAAGAGAAAGAGAAAGATGCCTGCTACTCTTCTCCTAAGCAATGTGTTCTGTGTCTGCTATACCATTATTTGGAATTTCTAAACTGGTTGTATGGCTTTCTTTCCATTTCTTGCCATGTGCCATGATTCTTCACCCAACTCCTCTCCCACCTCTAAAACCTGGCCACTGGTATTTATTAAATCTGAGAATGATTATTGTGTAATTCTTGCTAGTAATCTTCAAAGTGCAAAAGTTGCTCAAGTCAAAAACAAACAAAAAACACAAGAAATCAAACCTCAAACACTGTACTATTTTACATAAGGCTTCTGGAGTTTGGGGAATTGTGAGTACACCCCCAGACAGCTGCCAGGAATGTGTACTCATCTTTGTGGGGAACATTCGTAACTACCAGATCCATCGAGAATTGTAATATGCTCGGCAAAATCTGAGCTGTTGTGTTGTGTTCAGGATAGCACCTTGGGGAACTGAACACAAACCCAAACAATTGTATATCACCACAAGTGGCTCATCCCAAGCAGATGTCCTGGGCTGAATGAATCCCACAAACTTGGAATGAAGTTAACATTTCTCAGGCCTCAATATGGAAGGACAAAGAAGAAAGGAAAACTAAGAAATTCAGTCTGTTCTCCAAGTCAATTAAATGCCAGCTTGTTCTCGGCAACAGTACAAAAATCTATTACCAGACACAACATCTCACCAGGAAGACGCATCTGCTCTAAAAAAAAAAAAAAAAAAGTATTATGACTTAATTTGACAAACTTCTTTTGAATTATACAGTACTTTTCATAGTCTATAAACTGTCTACATTGCTAAGGGAAAGCAAAGTATCACTTTTATATTGTCTATCCAGAGGAGTAGATTGGAATTAAGATAATTTTTGATAATTAAAAAACAAACCTTTCTCCAGAAAAAGAATAGATGCGTGGACTAGGCAAACAGGTGATAAAAAATAACCATGTTAGGTCTACCAATAAGTTGTTAAGAACTGAATTGGGGGAAAGGACCCTTTCTATCAATCTCTGCTTGCTGTCACAAATTTCTATCAAGAGTCTGGATACAGAAGTATTTTGTAGTAGGTTGTGCTATAATGTGTTGCACTTATTTTACATTTGCAAACAGAGGATCTGTGAGCTTAGGGGTGGGGCAGCTGAATGGAAGGATCACTTTTTCTTTACTATTCCCCTTTACTATTTATTTGTTACAACGCTAACATAGCAGGGTTTTTTTTTGCAAAGCAAGTGACTTAGAAAGATGGTTAGTGAGCCAGGGTCAAGTTGCAAAGAGAGTTCGTTTGTGCTTTAAAACCCATTATCATTTTCAGTTTTCCAAACATCAGAGTGAACTAATTGCCTATTTTCTAGACACCGAACATCATCATTGCAGGTAGTAGTAACTGCAGGCCACTGACTGGGATACACTTAAGCAATTAGGGCAGTCCCACATCTGTTTAATTGTACCGTCTCACCTATTACCACAGCTGAGACTGGCACCTTGAAGCCCCAGGGCTCAGAAAGGTTTATCAAGATGCTTCTCTTATCTCCCCTGGGAGGGAGGGACTTCTCGAGTGATTATTCTGAGTGGCTGGAAGCATTCAACTGGAAGCCAAGTTTCATCTAGTACCGTAAGGTTCCTCACAGGACCCAGCCTTTCCTCCTCTTTGGGCAAAAACTCCTTACAATGTCTCTCCTATCTCTGTGCCCCATGTAGGTACTGTCTAATTTTAGAAGCCTCCTCTTCTTCCAAAATGTCTCTGGCTTCCATAAGTCCTCTGGGAAGCTTTCTACCATGTCCTCAGAAAAGAAAACCTGTGATTCGTGTTCCGTTTTGGAGCCAAGATAGCACTTTGCTGCTTTTAAGTTGATTATGTAGGATATTCTGTCACAGCGCACACTTGGCAGTTTGTTCCCCCTGTCTAGGACAGCCCCTGCCTCCCCCCAGAGGTTTTTGTATAGATTATTGTATGCTCTTTTCGTTCTGAGCTTGAGTGATGGGATTTGAAAGTTTTGTCAGGGATCTCCTCCTGGTGTTGTCGGGCCATTTCACGCTTGAGTTGTCATTGCCCTTTAGGTGGGCACACTTTCCCTTGTGACTGCACTGTGAAGGGTGTTGGTGGCTTAGGCTCATTGTTATCCTCCAAGTGGTCATTAGGGGAGAGTAAGGTGCTTTCACAAGAAGGGCTGGCCAGTTATGGCTTGATGAAGCCATGCTGCACAATGTGGAGCATCTGAGGCTAAGGTACTCCTGTAGGGATACCCCTGTAAGGTTCCCCATAGGGGAAAATGGGGACACAAATACCTGTTTTATAAAGCTATTGAGGACTTGACACCATACTACCATTCTTCAGCTTGGCACAGAACCTGTACATGTCATGTCCTCGTATTTGAAATCTGTTACTTCTCCCTACCACTTTTTTTTTTTTTTTTTTGGTCATGGGACATGAACTCTGGGCCTGGGTGCTGTTCCTGAGCTCTACCAATTGAGCCACAGTGCCACTTCCGATTTTCTGGTGGTTTATTGGTGATAAGAGTCTCACAGACTTTCCTGCCCAGGCTGGCTTTGAACCGCGATCTTCAGATCTCAGCCTCCTGAGTAGTTAGGATTACAGGCGTGAGCCACCAGTGCCCAGCCCACCTCTTGGTTTTGATTGATTTTATTCATTTTTTTTAAATTTTATTTTCGTCTACATTGTCAGCTTCTTCTAGTTGTTTGCATGGAATTGGTGGCACAAGTTTTAACATTGTCCTTTATTGTTTCCTGTTTGGCTCACTGTGATTTTCACATAGTGTTGTTCCTTTGTATCCACAAGGAATTAATTGGCTGTAGGATTATTTGGCTCTGTTGGATACCAAAATCCATGGGTACTTCAGGTGTAATCTATGGCATAGTCTTTGTACATATCTTATATGTAATTTCCTCTATAGCTAGGTTACTTACATGTGTAATACAATGGACATCTCATGTGAACATTTGTAATATTATGTTGTTTAGGAAATCATGTCAAGGAAAAGTCTGTACATGATCAGCCTAGAAGCAATTATTTTTCCCCAAACAGGTTGATCATTCCCAATGACCAAAGCATTGCAAGCATCATATCAATTCTCCAAAGCGTCCTAAACATTGGCATAATGTGCAAAAAGCTTTGGATTTTGGTGCATTTGGGATTTCAGATTAGGAATGCCTATGCAAACACCATCCCCAACTTAGTGAAACTGGAGTCTGAAATTGTTAGGGTTCCATGCATTTCACACCAGCCACATTTAACCTGTAAAGCTGATCTAAGGCTTGCTGAGTTCCTCAGATGCAGAACAACTAAGTATGGAGAATGATCCATCTTAGATTTGGGTCCTAAATTAGATCCTTCATGGAGCTTCGGTGGTGGGCAGTGCCCTCTTTAAACCCATTGCTCTTGTCTCAAGTGCCCAATGTGCGTGCTTCTGACCCAGATTTAGCCCATGGATCATTATGTACTTGAAAAACACAAGGTTTTGTCACAGATTATGCCCTGTTTCTATTTCTGGCAAGCTGTTTGATTTCAGGCAAGTTGTTCTGCCCGCTGAAGCCCATTCAGAGACAACGAACAATGCTTATCCTCTGAGATCGAGATTCAGGACCCTGGATGATATATGTGCAGCTTTCTTGCCTACATTGTTTGTGTGTGGGGGGGGGGGTGCAGGAATGTAGTTCTGCCTGCTCTGACGTCATTTACCTTTTCCTCTTGCCCATGCTGTCTTCAGTGCCTGTTGGGGAGACAAGCTAATACTCAGACTCATGCACTACAAATGCTGCCTCATTAATTCAGGGTAACCTCCCTCCACCCCCCTTGTTATGAATTCAGGACCATCTCGTCCACGCGCAGGCTGGAATTCTCTTTATCAGTCTAGTCTGCAGGAGACAGAGCAGGTGGAAATCAAGAATAGTGTGGCCCAGTTTGTGCCCTGTGATGGTTTTCATGAGGTGCATGACCCTGGTTTTGCTTCCTGTGAAATAATGTGTAACGGACAAAATGGTACACTAGGAGGGTAATTACATATACTATAAAATATTTAACGACTATGGCCTTCATATAGATTTTTTAGGGGGAGGGCCAGAATTTTCTAAATATAAATGTACTCATGAGCTTTATGGATTTGGTGATTGTGTAAGACCCACTTGTATATCTGTCTGTTCTAGGGGTTTCCATGATGGCAGACAGCACTTTTGGAAGCCATTGTATGAGTTTCATCTTCTCCTGTTTCAGTTTTAGTGTTGGTTATTAGTTTTTTTTTTTTGCTTTGTTTTGTTTTTGTTTTGTCAGTCGTGGGGCTTGAACTCTGGGTCTGGGCGTTGTCCCTGAGCTCTTCAGCTCAAAGTGAGTGCTCTACCACGTGCGCCATGGCGCCACTTCTGGTTTTCTGGTGGTTAATTGGAGATAAGAGTCTCACAGACTTTCCTGCCTGGGCTGGCTTGGAACCATGATCCTCAGATCTCAGCCTCCTGAGTAGCTAGGGTGACAGGCCTGAGCTACCGGCACCCAGTGAGTTGGTTATTAGTTTTATGAAAGCCTTCCATGGTTTCCTCCTAAGGAAGAATGGGTTCTGAATATAAGAAAGTGTTAAAGGAAGGAAGAAAGGAGAGAGGGAAGGAAGGAAAGAAGGAAAGAAGGTAGGAGGGAGGGAAGGAGAAAGGATGGAATGAGAGAAGGAAGTTAAAAAATATTTTTTGCATGCATTATAGGGAGAAAGTATGGAGATTAGAATTAAAGTTTTGCCTGATATAAATATAGTATGCCAGTGCATCTCAGAGCCCTAGTTTTATAAAGTTTTTTTTTTTTTGGTCCGGTTGTGGGGCTGAACTCTGGGCCTGGGCACTGTCCCTCAGCTCTTCAGCTCAAGGCTAGCACTCTACCACTTGAGCCACAGCGCCACTTCTGGCTTTTTTCTTTTTGCTTATGTGGTGCTGAGGAATCGAACCAGGGCCTCAGGCATGCAAGGCAAGCGCTCTACCACTGAGCCACCTTCCCAGCCCCAAGTTTTTTTTTTTTTTAGAAGAAACAGATTTTAAAACATAAACACCTTTGGGCTCTTCTCCCCTCCTTTAGTCCCCTTTGGGCCTTGGTTCTGCCTCTCCCCAAATGGCCAGCAACCTCCAGTGTCATCTTTCTACAGATGCCCCTCCCTCCACTTCAGAAAGGTATAGTGCAGAGGAGGAGAAAACTGGAAGTAAGGGTCTTAGTTTCTTTATGTGTAAAATAGAAAGAAAAACAACAGATTACCAGACCATTTTCTGGATTAAATCAAATCCTCAGGATCCCAGTCCAGAAAGGAACCCTGAGACACACCAATGGTCTGATGATATATACTTGACATGAATCTCCCCACTTCAAGTACAGAGGGGCTGGTGTCAGTGTGTGTGACAGGGTGGAGGAGTCTCTGGGGGAATTGTGTCTACCCCAGTTTACGTCAGGTCTCAAACTGGTTCTAGGCCCAAATTATTTGAGAGCTTCAGCAAAAACTAAACTTTAAAGAAACCTTTTCTCACAGGTAATCCCTTTTGAATTTGTTTTTAAAGTCTATTTGTAAGCAGAGTAAGTGAAAAGAAGTGAAGAAGCATGTGGAGTTATTCTTAGAAAGCAGCAGCAGTAGTTAAATTCCCTTTTCAGTGGGTAGATAGGCAGGGAAGATGGTTTTCTCAGCAAAGGATTAGATATTAAATATTTCCCTTTCAGTGGTAAAAAACCATAATGAAGAAGAGAAAATGCTTTGGAAAATGAATACAGATACAGAAATAAACACCAATCAAAGGGTTTACTATCGTGTTGTTAGCAAATGAACGACTGAAAACCAGATGTGAGAAAATATGGATTTCAGCATTTGCAAAAGAATGGAGCTGATTCTGTTTTTTTTTGCTAGTCACATAGCCAAATTAGAAACACTGATAATCAATTGCTATCTTTTCTTAGATTCACAGCATCAATGTCCATTGTCCACTAATGGGCCAATTAGAGAATGTTTGTTTTAAGAAACTGCTCCAAAAATAGCCTCGTAAAACCAGGTTACATGCATTTGGAACAGCAGGAAGTAAAATGGAAAACATGAAATTAGAATTCTACCTCTACCAACCACTTTGTAGGCAAAGGTAGTGGGACCTTCATTATCAGTTAAGACCTAGTTTGAGATCTAATTTTACTGGCTGCTGTCTAACTGAGCAAATTAAATTAATGATGAATGAGGAAATACTTAGCTAGAGAAAAGCACTTTGTCATTTTGCCTCCCATCAAGTGAAAAACCAACCTATTAACGCTGACAAAGTAAAAATAAGCTTCAGGACTTTTTAGAAGTAAAAGAAAGAAAAATTCCCCATTGACAAACATATTTGGATTTCCTCATGGTATGTCTCTATCTCTATCTACATCTCATATATATGATTATATATTATATATAACATGTCATATATATCATGTATTACATATTATATATCATAATGGAAAAATGGTTGGATTGCCAAATGTTTTCCTTATTACATATATATATATATATATATGCACATATATATGTATATCAGAATGGAAAAATTGTTGAGTTACTTTATCTGTGCCAATTCTTAAGCCCATTCCCCTTCTTTTCTCTGATGAATTCAAGTCAACTGCTTTATGGCATGAATGAAGCATTCTTGCAGCTATAACCTACCCGGTGTAATGCCTCAGGCCCTTGCAGATTTAGCAGGGATTGTTAGAGGTCCAGGACTCTGCAGATGTTTGAAGACAAAAATTCTCCAACAGGCAATGTCCCACAATGGTATCCCAAGAATCTCCAGGGCTCTTTCTCACAGGGACTTGTCAGTATCAACAGTACATAGTCCTTCCTGACCCTCTGGCCTGCCCTTGTATTAAGTTGTGTGTTGGGTAAATGGGAACTTGAGGCTAGACTGCATTTTTAAAGCAGGGGCACCAGAGGTTTTTCAGAACAGTATATAAAAAAAAGCCCCGTGCAAACAAGAGTCTGGAAGACTGCGGGGCCTGCAGTACAGAGTTCTTTATGAGTACAAGAATGACCCAGAGTCGCAGACCTTCTCTGGGCCCAGGATTTTCTCATCATCCAATGTAGGCTGTAGAAAGTCGGGCTTCAAGCTCAGATATGCTTGTTTGTTTTTCTGTTGTGGCTTGCTGATTCTAGCATCTGAGATTCTCTCCCCATTCCCTTTAGAAATGGGAAAGAAATTGATGATCATTGAAGTATTTACTAAGCAAGCTCTTTCCCCCTCAGGATCTTCTTCTTGCTCCCTTGCTCTTGATTTTTGCTCTCTGGTGCCTGTTTCCTTTTAGACTCTCTTCTTTATAATCTCAACATGGCCATCCCTGGCAACAGCTGCCATCTGGGACAAACCTTTTGTTATTTCTACCTTATCAATTTGTACTTTCAAATAGGTCTATATTTGAAAAATCCCTCCCCACTATCCTTCAGGACTTGAGTCTATGTAAACCTAGCCCCCTCTGTTCTAAACTTCACCTGTAGATTCCCCATGAAATACCTAATCCTGACAAACTGTGTATGTATCATTTGTATATTATATACTATTTGTATGAAAAATGCTACCTGTACAGAATTCTTCCCATAATCATTCACTTATCTCAGTAAATCCAGACTGATAGATGGACTAATAAGTGTCAGCATATGGACAGCCATTAAAAAGGAATACTTTGGTACTTTTTAAAACATTCCAAAGCTCATTGTTTAATACTGGGACATGGAATGTGTCAAATAAATTAGATCTTAACGCTTACAAAAAAGGAATGATTCAGTATCTTTTTTTTAATTTTTATTTTTTTGTCGGTCGTGGGGCTTGAACTCTGGGCTTGGGCGCTGTCCCTCAGCTCTTCAGCTCAAGGCGACCGCTCTGCCGCTTGAGCCACAGTGCCACTTCCGGTTTTCTAGTGGTTTATTGGAGATAAGAATCTCATGGACTTTCCTGCCCGGGCTGGCTTTGAACTGTGATCCTCAGATCTCAGCCTCCTGAGTAGCTAGGATTACAGGCATGAGCCAGCGGTGCCTGGCTGATTCAATATCTTTATAAATATGTGAATCAATCAATAGGTGACCATGTTTAGTTAGGCATTGGGATAGAGTAATATATTTTTTATTGTTTTATTTTAGTTTTTAATTTATTTTCAGTGGTACTGGGGTTTGAACTCAGTGCCTTATACATGGATAGGCAAGATTTCTACCATCTGAGCCACAGCTCCAGCTCTAGTAGTACACTTTTTTTGCTTTATGTGAACACCCTTCCCATCTATTTAATTCTGGCCAGTGATATTTATAATGTAGAAATCCTGTTCATGAGGATGTCTTAATTAAAATAGGCATTTCTTGCCTTAGAAATAAAGAGTTAAAAACTTTTTAGACCCTACCTTTAAAAGACAGCATGCTAGAGGTGATTTGTTTTGGTTGTTTTTATGAATGTGAAAATATTACCACTGCAACTAGAAGAACCATAAATGATCCATTATTGCAAGTGTTCTAAAAAAATCAGAACAAAACTAATTTATTACAGTTCTGTCTTCATTACACACCACAGTTGGTGAGTTAAACACAACAAAAGTTTCTTTTAAAAGTGTCCACTAAAGATAAAAAGAATACAGTAACAACATGTAGTTCATTACATTAAAAAATCTGATATACATATTTCTATTGCATGTTAGCTTGGTTGTTTCTTAAAACTATTACCAAAAACAAATGAAGAAACAAAAAAGAAGAAGAAGGAAAGAAAAATCATTTCTGAAAGGCAAACATTCAACTCAGTTGATACATTATAGTACAGTCAACTAACATCATTCAATAAAGGTAACAGTCTAGTCTTAGCTTCTGCAGACCAGATTGCTACAAAAGGTTTGATGCTGCTTCCTGTCAGCTCTCTGGAGGACACGGTACTTCCTACTGATAGCTTCAGAAGAAGGCGTCAGGCCACTGGGAAAACCACAGACGAACCCCAGCCTGTCGTTAATTATTTTATTGAGCACTGTAGTTAGGACAGCATTATTGGGTTTAGCACAACAACTAAAATATAATAATAATAATAATATAATAATAATAATCTTCATAATAAGAATAAAAACCAAAAAAATACCCAAAACAAAGCAAACGAACCAAAAAAACCCCACCACAAGCTGGAAAGTTACAGTCACTGCCAGCCATGTCCAAACCCTTGCAACACACTACATTAATTAAAAAAACAAAACAAAAAACAACAACCAAAAAACCCCTCTGAAATATGCACCTGCCCTCCCTCCACTCTGCCACAGACTTAGCAAAGTCAAAAAAATACAGAAGTCTTCCACTGGTTACTTTTGCAGAATAGAGAAAAAAACCAACCAACCAACCAAAAAGGTCTTTGTGCTCCTTACTGCCAGAAGCAGAATACGGGCTGCGTTACCACATGTAGTAGCTTCTGGACGTGTCCACCTGGGTGGGCTTGCTGTCTGTGGGGGCCTCTTTGTCTTTGTCACTGTCCCCTTCCCAGAGGTTAATGAGCGGCGGGTACAGCTCGTTCAGGGGCACCGAAGAGGTTTTTTGCATGTACTTTTTAAGGGAATGGTGGTAGTTTTTCCTCTTGAACCTTTTGGCGACGTAGATGGCGGTGGAGCCCAGGCTGATGACGGCAAACAAGGACCCCATGACGGCGGCGAGCGCCGTGCTGGTGTCTTGGTCGGAGATGTCCAGGGCGAAGGCGGCGTGTTTGGTGGTGACGTTTACGCACGACTTCTGAGTCTGCTGGTGGACGCTGGACACGGTGAGACACACTTCGTAATCCGTGGCGGGCTGCAGATGCGTGAGGTTGTACTCGTGAACGTCCACGGGGACCCTGGCGGTGTAGGTGATGTGGGGGTTGTCGATCTTCATCGTGGCTGACGACCATTTCAAGTTGGAGGTCATGACGTTGGAGTTCACCTTCCAGGACACCAAGATGGAGTGAGATTCCGTCTGCTTGACGTATATTTTCAGCACCTGGGTTCCATCCAGAAGGGTCCCGTTGACTTTAATGGTGGCCACGCGTGTGTCCGCCCCTTGGACGTTCTGGGCCACGCACGTGTACCTTCCCGAATCTTCGATCTGTATGTTGGAGATTTCCAGGGTGCCCTCCCCGCTCAGCCGGTACTTGTCGGAGTGCGTTTCCACCGTTATTTTATTCCCCTTGGGGGTGACCCAGTAGATTTCGGGTTCTGGCTCAGCCATGGCTCGGCAGTCCAGGAACACGGTGGTGCCCACATCCGTATTGAAATGGTTGGGGAACGTGTCGTGGGAGATCATGGGGAGACACTGCTCCCCCGAATCCTGGATGAGGACTTCCCGCACCTGCTGCCCGCGGAACTCAGGGGGCATGGCGCAGAACATGGACAGGGGCTCCATGAAGCGGATGTTGGTCTTGTTGGAGTTGATCCAGTGAGTGACACAGTCGCATCGCAGGGGGTTGCTGTGGATGCTGATCTCGCGCAGGTTCGGGAGGGACTCCACCGTCTTTTGGTAGACGGCGTTCAAGGCGTTGTTGTTCAGCATCAAGCTCTCCAGGGCGGGGACGCTTCGAAAAGCCAGGCGGTGGATGTAGGAGAGTTTGGGGTTGTTGGTAGCTTCCAGCTTGGTCAGTTCAGGCAGGTTATCCAGGGCGTAACGGTCCACGGAGACGAGTTCTCCCATGTTGTTGATACCCAGCTCTTTTAGCCGGAGCATGTTTTTGAAGTCTCCTTCCTGTATTTTGTGAATGGGGTTTTTGTTGAGGTCTAAGAACTTCAGATTTGGAACCTTCTCCAGGGCAAGCTGAGGGACTTTGACCAGCTTGTTGTCATAAAAGGACAGGCTCTCCAGGCTATCCAAGCCCACCAAGGCATTTCCGGGAATATCGGTGAGATACATCCCTGCCAGGACCAAGCTCCTCAGATTGGAGAGGGGTCTGAAGTTCATATCCAGGATTCCAATGACAGGGTTCTCCCCAATCATGAGAATTTCCAGGTTGGGCGTGGAATCGAACCAGCGACTGTCAATCACCTTCAATTTATTGGAATTTAGATGGAGCCTTAAAAGGTTTTTCAAGCCAGAAAAGGCATTCGCGGAAATAGTGCTAATCTGGTTGTGATTGATGTAGAGTTCTTGAAGGTTGCTGAGGTCTTGCAGACAGTAGTCGGTCATTTCTGTGATCTGATTTTCCTCCAGATGGAGCGTGGTGAGCTGGGTCAGGTTGGCTAGTCCTACCTCCTTAATGTTTGTGAAGTTATTCTGGGAGAAATCTAACTCGGTCAAGTTGAAGAGCTGTTGGAGCTCATCCACGGTCTTGGCGATGTTATTGCTCTGTAAGAGGAGCACTTGTGTGTCGCTGGACAGGTTATTGGGGATCCTGGTGAGGCGGAGGTCATTGCAGTCAACAGTGGTGGCTTCCCGGTAGGTGGACTGGGGGGTGAACCAGGGGCGGATTTCACACACACAGAGCTGTGGACACTCATTGGTCAGGATGGAAGACTCTGTGAGTGATGTCATCACCAAGCTCAGCACCATTTGGCAAGCTGTGACCAACGTGCCCATCCTGGCCATGCTGGCTTTCCTGGACAAAGCTCTCCTCTGGACTACCCTCCAGCTCTCACAGAATGCGGACACGTTAAGTGGTGGTATCAAGAATTGAAAGTGGAAAATGTGGCATTCGAGCAAGTCTAGGTTGCAAATGTTTTTTAAAAAAGAAAAGAAAAGAAAAATTCCAGAGTCTGAAAGGATGCTTTTCTGGACTTTTCGAAAGGCAGGTTGAAGGCTTTTAACTGTGTCTCTTAATTCCAGGCATATGCAGAGCTTTTCCAGTAAGTCGTTTTGGCCAAATCAACATCTGGAGATGTATCTGCAAATCAGATTGGTAAAGATGTTATGCGTATTCTGTATACTTTCTACAATGCAACCTTGCATTTGTTTACTGAAAGGGCATAGAGTTACAAGTCTAATAAAAGACATATTCAAAATAACAAAACAAGCTTTTAAGTCCCAGGATACACTTCTGTATCTTCATGTCTATATGGATATATACCTCATGTACTACACTAAAACTAGCTCAAGTTCCTTTACTTTTGCAATTAGATACAACATGGACTACTAAACAAAGTCATTAAACATACACACATACATACATGCATACACTGACACCCATATACACTAATGCATTCTCCTGCTAGGAAAGCCCGAGAAAACTCATGGTATCATTCCTTTAAAAAGAAAAGACTTTGGAAACCACATATACACACACCATACTCACACATTCACACACCCCCCCACACACAAATACACATTTTTGATATTATAGGGGTTTGAAGTCAGGGCCTTACATTTGCCAAGCAAGCACTCTACCACTTGAGCCACACCTCTAGCCCTTTTTCCTTTAGGGTATGTTTCAATTAGGGCCTTACTTTTGCTGAGGGCCAGTATCAGATAAGGATTCTCCTTCCTATGACTTCATTTGTAGCTGAAATTATGGAAGCATGCCACCATACCAGGCTTGCTTGTTGAGGTGGGGAATCTCATTCATTTTGAGCCACATCTGATTTTGACATAATACATTAAATAACTCTATTCCACTACACCAAAGATCTTCATTAGAGAACCCAAAATATTCAATATATATAAATATAAAAAATTACCTAAGGCTAAGTATATATCTCACCTAAGTATATATCTCAGCTATCTGTATATATTTATATTTAGCAATCTTTATCATACATGTGGCTTCTTTAATCTCATGGCAAGGTCACTGGCTCCTTATTCTATGGTTATAGAATACAGCTGTTGTGGTTTTTTTCCCTTATACTATCATATTTCGGTGTCTCTTCCATTTGAGTCTTACTAAAGAGTGGTCATTAGAGAACAATTAAAAGAAAGAAAGCTGAAGATATTTCCTTTTATTGACCATGATCTACTAGTTTTAATGAGATCCTTTGAGGTCAATCTATACTGGTCACCTGCTAATAAAGACAGTGCTGGTGGTTACTGGTTCTAGTACTCTGAGTTTAAATCACTTGTAAAAAGCCACTACAAATCCAGTTTGTTTTGCTTCCCCAAGACTAGTTACTTGCTAATTATTAAAAGTAGAGTTATAGTTTCCTTGTATTTTTCCTGTTAAAATACATGTTGGTTTTGAGTACTGACAGGAAGTGGTGTTTTCTAGAAAGACTCATTAAAATAGTGCAAACAATGTGTGAGAGCCCATTGCCCATGCATCCCAGGCCCCCACTGCCTGTCATCCTTTGACTTTATAAAACATGGTTAGCCTTGTGGCTGACCAAAAATACAGTAATATGAACAGCCAGTACTAAAAGGTATAGTTAAGTTGTCTTCTAGTCTAAAGAAAAGCCACACAGCTTTTTTGTTGTCTTACAAAATGTGCAAATCCTGTTACTGGTCTAAGGATAAAATCATCTACTCTAGACTCTGGTAAGGCTGGAAAGTCTGCAAGATGCTCAAAGCCTTGCTGGTCTGTGGGGAAGAAGCAGATCTGGCACTACTCTGCCTTGCCTTCACTCCAAATCTGGTTACTTTGCCATTAGTTATGTTTTTGCAAAGCTTTCCAATAGTATAATAAAGCCACCCGACTGACATAGCAGTTAAGTTCTATAAAATAAAACAAACCTTGGAGGATTACACTTCCAAATATCATTAATGCCACAGATTTATTTATTCCACTTGTTTCAGCTTGGAACAATCCTAAAAAAAAGTGCAAGGACCATCACAAAAGCATTAAGAAATTTTCTGCCACCAGTTATTCCTCAATCTTAATTTGAAATAGAAAGGCAAATGAATAAAACTACGTTCCATACCTCTGAAATGGAATCACAACTAACTTTTGTGTTTTCACTGAATTTAAAGAATCATATCAAGATGTAAAATATGCATTAAAGTTGTATGAGAGAGGCTCCCTAATCGGTTTATCACTAGTGAAAAAATAGTTTTTGTGAGTTATAGTTTCAGTAGTACCATGAGTATTGTTTCACTTCAGTTAAAATTATGAAATTGGAGATAGTTGTAATGAAATGTTCAAATTTGTGTGTGTGTGTGTGTGTGTGTGTGAGAGAGAGAGAGAGAGAGAGAGGGAAAAGGGAGAGAGAGAAAATAGAATAGAATATCAAGCACCATATCAAGTACACCAGGGTAATATTTTCCTCTCCCAAACTTGAATTTGATCCCTTTGGAAACAGAGAGAGAGAAAACAAAACAAAACAAAACACTTCTCACAACAGAAAAGAATGTAGTAAAGACATATAGAGCAATAGAGCAGAGAAAGCAGAAATAAACTCTGGTGCATACTGATCTATGTTAAAAATAGTTTTTGAAAGCTAGGCACTGGTGGCTCATACCTGTAATCCTAGCTACTCAGGAGGCTGAGACCTGAGGATCAGGGTTCAAAGCCAGCATGGGCAAGAAAGTCCTTGAGACTCCTATCTCCAATAAACTACCAGCAAACCAGAAGTGGCACTGTGGCTCAAACGGTAGAGTGCTAGCCTTGAGCTGAAGAGTGCCGCGACAGAGCCCAAGTCCAGAGTTCAAGCCCCACGACTAACAAAAAAAGGAAAAAACTTTGATAAGGGCACCAACTGTCATGGTTAATTGGGAGTCTCATGAACAAATAGTGCTGGAAAAACTAAATATCTAAGTGTAAAAGAATGAAGTTGGACCCCTAACTCCTATCACGTACAAAAATCAACTCAAAATGCATTAAAGACCTACATGTAACCCCTAAAGATATAAAGTTTTTCATAATAAAACAGAAAAAGCTTCAGGACACTGATTTGAGAGTGAATTCATAAACATGGGATCAAGCTCTGGTAACAAAAGCAAAAAATAGGCAAATAGGATGATTTCAAACATAAAACTTTCTATGTGTGAATGGTAACCCCTCTGTATGTCTATTTAAATAATTTAAAAAATAACAATTTTTGTCTGGACATAAATAGCTTTTTGGTTATTACTCCCTTAACAATGTAGTATAACAATGGCTTATGTAGAATTCACACTGAAATTAGTCATCATTAGTAATCTAGACATGATTTAAAGTATTCTGTAGAGGAGGGCATACACAGATCATAGGCAAATACTGCATCATCTTATATCAGGGACTTGTGCATCCATGGATTTTTGTGTCTGAGGGGTGATACCCATATAATCCCCTATGGATACTCGAGGATCAGTGTAAATTCAATGGAGTAGTATGTAGCATTGAAAAAGAAGGAAAGCCTATCCTGTGGAGCAGTGTAGATGAATCTTGAGGAATTTGGGCTTGGGTTGTAAGACAGTGGTAGAATGCTTGCTTGACACAGGTGAGAGGCTCTGCATTCAGTCCCTCAGCACCACAAAAACCAAACAAACAACAGAAACCAAACACACCTTACAAAAATCCAACCTAGAAATTAATCTTGCATAGTCAATGTAATCACAACAATAGGAGACAAAAGTTTTGATTCCCCAACTGAACATGTCTCAAGACATTGCTTTGATGTGCATACTCTGACTAGTGCATAAATACACATTACATTGAAAAAATACTCTTTTTGCTCTCTCAGTCTCCAAGTAGATGCAACTAGTAGCAATGTATTTTCTTTTGTGAATGGCTTCATTAATTGGAGGAGTGGGAATCTTTATTTCTGGCCCTGTAGGGTTAAAAAAAAGAGAGAGAGACATTGTCTCTGTGTTTTTTTTGTACCTGTGTCCACAGGGCTAATATATAGCCAGACTTCTCTCTGTGGACTCAGCCAGACTGACCAAAAGATCTCTCTGCATGTGAGAGCCACTATACTGCAGACAAGGTGTCTGTTAACACATCCACGACCCTTCAGCTTGGGATCCAGGGGAACAGCTTAAGGAGCATGGCTTTCAGAGAGACAGACTGTGTTTCAGATTCAGCTCTGTGACCTTGGACAAATTACTGAACTTTTTCTGTCTCTATTTCTGTATTTAGAAAATGGAGATCATAAAACCTACTTTGCGAGAATGGCGAGAGAATGAGAATGCATTATTAAATGTACAGCTTTTGGCAGAGGGCCTGACACCTATCAAGTGCCCAATAGATGTTAGCTCTTCTTATTTACAAGTTTGCAGTCTCTCATATTGAATCTGAACCTTTTTCCAGCAGCACTGAGGATGAAAGGGTGGAGTTGAAATCAGGACAGTGCCTTTGTAGTAGGATCAGGTATGAGTTCTGAAGCTTAACGTCCAGGTCTGCTGTAGGCGGAGCCGAAAGAGAGAGACCACAGCCATTTCTTTGTGGAGGCAATACTTTATTTCCCTCGGGAAGGAAAGAGAGACTTGCAAATGCATTCTGCATGCTGAATCAGCACAGACTACTCTTAAAAAGACATTCATTTCTCCAACTTTTATCTGGCCCCTGACCCTTTCTGACTCTTGGCTTTCTTTGTCCAAAATTATGTTTCTGGCTCACACGTTTTCCCAAAGCTGAGCACCCTGTTGTGTGTGTTAAGTGATCACAGATGGAGAGCACGGGAGGGAAGGCAAGCAGTAATAGTCTCCATCATGCATTAGGAAACAATAAAGTGCATCACTTTCCAAGGACATAATGGAGCTCCCTGAGACTTGTTTGCATAAGGAGCTGTTCCTCAGAGCCCATGTTCTTCACTGGAAAGCAGTGCAGAAGTCTGATGTGTGTGAGCTCAGCCACAGAATAAGGCTGTACTTCAGGGAAGGGAGTCTGCATTTTGGCTTCACCACAGACTTTCCGGGCGACTCTGAACCTGCCCTGTACCTTTCCATCCTCTCTTATTTATCTCGTAATAAGTATGTTGAGAGGAAAAGGACCAACAACTTCCCAGGTCAAAAAGAGCCTCAAAAAGTTATCCTCAAGTTTCTTTATCTACCCATCCCTCTGGAGTCATGGAAAACCGAACTTTCAGCCATTTTCTGAGAGGCAATGGTTACTTTCTACCCCTACCCTTCCTTCCTTCCTTCCCCCCTCACCTTGTTATTATATTACAGTAGAGGGATGGACTTCGATTATAGGAGCTGGAAGCCAGTGAGTACCTTCTAAGAATAGTCTGATTAAGGCAGTGGAGTCTAACACAGCAGGAAACAATGGTCACATAAAGGCATCTAAATGTGTTAGCTATGTGAGCCAGATAAACCCATCTGCTTTCCCAGGGCTTTTATAATCTGTGGCCAGTTGGCAACCTCTGAATTACATAAGTATATAATTTGAACACCTACAGTACTGGGTGAACAAGAAAAATTTGACAACTAGATAAGTTATGAATTTTAAAATATTATGGGTGACTAGTACATGTGTGAAAACCTATAAACTCAATTTATTAAGGTGTGAATCTTTGCTCTGCAAACTTCGTTATATTTACCAAAAATCCATCTAATTCTCCTCTTTTGAAAGACCTACTTTTCAAAGACAGAACCTTAGAGATTTTTCTAGGGGATCCAGACTGACCCAGTTAATGGGCAGAGAAACAAATCCCAAGGGCTGGATTTCCCAGTTCAGTATTGCCAAATCCCACTTTAAATTTCTATGGTGGTTTCTGCGGTCCCCAAAGGAAAAAAAATTGATCATTCCCTCCCTCATTTTCGTTTCTGCCCATTATATTTATCATTGTTATTATTAGTTAATCGAAACCCCAACGTTCTCTGGTGCATTTGGCTGATATAAATGTACCAGTGTGCAGAAAAGATGGACACAAGAGACCTTTTGATTCCCTCATCATTCTCCTTCTTCTTTCAGGACAGGGCAAATCCATCACATTGCAGGTGCAGCCTCAGCCAACATCTCTGGGAAAAGCCCAAAGATGCAGCTGGTCTTCAAGCTGAGAATAAAAGCTGGGGTCACAATTCATTCAACTTCTAAGAGGAGCTGGGCATGGCTAGCACATTAGCCCTTTCAGGCGGTTTGGCCAGGCATGGTAAACAGGGCAGGGCTGGATTGGATAAACTGAAGAATTACCAGAGAAAATTTAAAAGAGAGAGAGAGAGAAAGAAAAAAAGAAAGAAAGAAAGAAAGAAGAAAAGCCAAAAGTCTAGTGCCAGCTGGCATGAATCCAAGCCAAGTAGATGGCCTGGCACAGTCAGGAAGACTGCTGATAGAAGAGCCACGGGGAATCACACCACCCTCAGATTCTGACTAGACTCCAGCTGATCAAAGGCAAACAGGCGAGCCTCCCTGTGAAAGATGCAGAAGCACAGAGCTAGAGAAGGCTGTAGAAGCTGCCCAGCACATCTTACACCACCTCTCAGTTGGTGGTCGCATCTACGGGAAGGCCAGCCCTCACTCTAGTCCCCATCTCCAGCTACCCTCTACCTGTATGGAAGCTCACACGGTTTCACCTCACCTGCAGTCACTTGGAGAGAAGGTTGAAGACCCTGTGAAGGTCATTGACCTTTCACTGTTGCATTTGTCAACCAGGTGTTGGTAGCATAGGTAAACGTTCGGTTCAGGGATAGTGCAAGTGGTTTGCTTTTATCATTTTTAAAATTATGTTTAAGTATTGTACAAAGGAGTGTCCATGTAACAAAGAAGCTGATGAACACAATGCATCTTGATTGATGTCTCTCCTTTCAACATTCTCACCCATCCCTCCCCTCATTCCTGACTCCCCCTTCTCTCACTCTTCTTAATTGTAAAGGTCCATGTCGGATTCTTGACTGCATTCTCCTCCACTCTTCCCTTTCATTTGTCCACTCCTGTCACCTTGACCCCACCGCTCTCCTTTGGAGCACCTGAGGTCTATTTGTTTTGTTGAATTTTGACTTTGTCTTTCTCAGGATTTGAGTGCTTCTGTGAACCATACTTGAAGTAGTGCATTTGTACACACTTGCAAACCCTCCAGTGTATTTACTTTTAACTTTATAAGCTAAATCTAACTTCTATGTGTCAGGGAAAACATGCATTTTTGTCTCTCTGGGTCCAACATGCTTCACTTAACATGATTCTTTTCAGATCTTCCCATTTCTTTCAACTTGGCACAATATAATTCTTTCTAATGGCTGAGCAAAATTCTGCTGCATATATATATATATATATATATATATATATACATTTTCTTGTCCATTGAGGGGCACCTGGGCTTCCCTTCCTCTTGACCTTTGCATAAGTAAATCATGGGCAGGGAAGACTGTTCAACCAAACATGCTGATGGCCAGTTCATTGACAAACTGATCAGGGCCAGTAAACGATGTTCATTAATTTTCTTTTTTAACATGGGAGTGAATTGATCGTGATGGTAGATCTGTTCGATAGAAGCACAGCCAAATTGCAACTTAAACTTGGAAAAAATGCATAAATTAAACTTTTACTTTGGTGACAGACTGTGTTGCAAACTATACAAGGACATTATTTCAAATGAAGGAATCATAAAGAAGATGGGAACAGTGAGTAGGAGTTGGAGTAGGCATTCAAGATGGGAAAGGCCTCATGAATAATACAGCATAACAGAGCTAACTTTGCTAATAGACTTAAACAAAAGACTTACTGTGCTCTAACCACTATACGGAGTGACTTATACTGTATAAAGCATCTGTTATGGTTTGGATAGTTATTTGTTCTCCTAAAGGATAATGTATTCATACTTAGTCCCAGGTGGTGATATTGGGTGGTGATGGGGAAACGTTAAGAGGTGGAGCTTAGTGGGAGGTTCTTAGGTCTTTGCGGGCAAACTTAAGCCTTGCCACATGATTGCTTCCTCCTCCCCGTGCTCCTGCCCTTGGGGACACCACAGTGTCTCTCCACTAGTGGCTGAACCAGTACTGTTGAGCTTTCAGCCCAAACTGTGAACTGAAAAACCTCTATTGCTTGGAAAATGGTTTTGTTACAATCATGTCTTATGATATCATAAGACATGAGTCTTATGATTATCCCTATTTTTCACAGAGAGGTCAAGTCAGTAAAGGAATCAGTAAATCACAGGACACAGGCCCATGTCTTAATGTCCCCAGCTCTGAATCCTTTCTGATTCCCAGGTATTTGTGAAGCAGTGTGGAAGAGATACTGGAGTACACAGCCAAGAGTTAGGTGACCTGAATCCTTAACCTCTCCTTTTGCTTCTTACTTAGAGCCTGCTCCTCATCTTTCCTGTCTGTGAAGGATGAAGTGGGCTGAACCTTGGTAATATGGAAGCATCTCTCTGGATCTTGGCTTCCTCAGCTAGAAGGGTATAGTGATGCCTACCACATATTAAATGAAAGAATATGTTTTGGGAGGTGTCTGGTATGCAGTAGAACTCAATACACATAAATTTCCACTGGAGAGCTCATCTTAGATAATTAGACTCAGGTGCTAAAATCCTAAGTCAGTATCTATTGTTCCAAGAAGAACATATGTCTCCTGAATATTATCTGGAATAGCTTCTCTTCTTTTCCAACCTAACATTTATTTGATCTCTTACATTTTCCTCTCAATATCCTGGAAGTAAGTAACACTGAGTTGGGAGATATTAAATGAGCTGCTTGAGAGACACAGCTAGAAATGATGGAGGCAGAAATCAAATCAGATCACCCTGGTTCAGAAGCCCATGATCTAAATACACGTTACACGACCTTCCCAAGGAATTTTGAGTTAGATGAATAGGATCATCATGAAGTAACAGAAGCATAGATACAAATTCCACCTAAGTAATTTCAGATCAACAAATCGCAGTGAGGGTATAGGGATGGTTCATCTGTTTACTGAATAGCTTGGGTACTAGAGATACCGAGATACCCTTTATCCCTAGAGTACAGTGTTAGAATATTAGATGCATTTGCAAAAGCAATGTTGTTTCAGAAAGTTAATTAAAAGAAGTCGCATACTTACTTTAGTGATAAAATACTGAACCTTTGTGATGAGGTTACTTAGGATTTCAGCCCCTCAGTTACTCTGTAAGGATTCACCTGTTGGTGAACTTTATTAAGGTGTTTGTACCTCTTATGTCAAGAGGAGTTGAATGACAAACAAAGCATTTCAATATTCCTAATTGTCTTGGAAAGGAGTGTTCAAAATAAGTTAAATCCTTCAGTAATAACCAAACCAAACCATTACCCCCACCAATTAAACTAAACCATCATCACCACCACTACCATCAACAACAAATCAAAGAGATGCAGATCTGTAAAAACATATTTCTTATTTATTCAATTTTCCCCCTGTCCTATTGGCATATTACAACATCTTCAAATAACATTTTAATATTAAATTGTACATAATAAGAGGTTTCATCGTGACATTTCCATACATGCATATACTACTGCCCAGACATTTTTATATTCATTGTTCTGGAAGCAAAAATATAAATTAGGAACTAAGAGAATTAACTTCTTAGCTTGACAAAGATTAGACAGATCCTTTTGAAACAATGCAGTATTTTCTAACCTTGTGGTTATTTCCCACTTTCTTCAGCTTAATGTTTATAACAGGGAAGTTTTGGCTGAGTAGAAGTTTTAAGAACAATATCAATTGGTACTTAATGGAGCTCTTATTATGTCACCTGTACCACACTGAGTTTTACATTAATGTTTTCATTGTGTGCTCACAACCCTGTTAGGTAGATACCATTATGTTTCCTATGTTTATGGATGACAAAATAAGAGACTCATAAAATAATCTGGCCACAGTATGATAGCTAGTAGAGTGGTAGAAGGTCTGTGTGGATAAAGATACTTTGAGCCAAGAGCACACATCATGTCTCTTTCTGTCCTATCCTGTCTAGGCAGAGTCCTTGCTGGTATTCAGTCTGCTGTATATACGAGTGTGAGTTTCCTGGGACAAAGAACCAGCCTCTGTTGTGTTCACAGTGAGTCTGCCCAGGGTCAGCACTGGGTGGGGCATCTGCCAGTGGATTCTCAATAAAAAATCAATCAAACAACTAACTAACTACAATGTGCTTTCCAGGTGCCCTGCTATAAAAATTTTAAGCTCGTAAATATTCCGTTCTTGCTGCATCTCTTCTACATTTGGGGCAATGTAAGCCCTGAGTTCTTTTATGGTTTCTCTTACGAAAACCACATTAAAACAAAAAAGAACTTGTAATTTAGCACAGATCCATTCCCCATGCGTATGCATGCTTGTGATCGTGACAAGCATGTTCTCTGATCCATCCTGGGCTCCGGACTCCACTAAGTCTGGAGCTAGTCTATAGGCAAGATGGGGCTGGTTGAATCTGATGAATTAAATTTAATTAAAAAGATGCTCATTAATTGTTTACTGTGTCACAGGATCAGAGGAACTAGATCCTATCCTTTAAATAGTTAATAACTTTTTAAAAGTTTTGTCTATGATTATTTTCTTAATTGTAAAGGTGATGTACAGAGGGGTTACAGTTATATAAGGAAGGAAATGAGTATAATTCTTGTCAAACTTTGTTACTCTCTCCCTCATTTTCTCCGGCTATCTCCCCACCCCGATTTCCCTTCCCCTATTTTTGTAAAGTTCATTTCCAACACAGTATCTTGTATCACTGTTGCACTGGTTCACCCTTTGTCTTTTCTCTCACCATTTCTGTGATTCCCCTTCCTATGCCCAAATCAGATAAACTGAAATACAATACAAAGGGTACTGAAATCAAAAAGAGTGACAACAGGAGGTAAACCAAAGGAAACAAAAGAAAACAATGAAAGAAAAAAGAAATAACTGCATACAGGACACTAAGGGGAAAAAAACCCTCGTTTCTGTATTTTGTAGTTGCCTTTGATTAGTATCATTTTATAAGGTCATATGTACATAGCTATTGAGCTATTGTAATCCTCTGCTAGGACTATCCTAGACATATGCTAATTATTACAAATAAGAGAAAACAGGCAGCCTATATTTCTTTGGGTCTGGCTTACTTCACTTAATATGATTTTTTCTGTCTTTCCATTTCCTTACAAATGGGGCGATGCCATTCTTTCTGATGAAAGAATGCCATTGCATATCTATTGTATATATACATATATATGTGTATATATTTATATCACATTTTCTTCATCCATTCATCCACTAAGGGGCAGCTGGGTTGATTCCATGTCTTGGCTATGGTAAATAATACTGCAGTGGACATAATTGTGCCGGTAGTTTGGATGTGGCCTTGTTTGTAGTCATTTGGGTAAATGCCCAGGAGTGGAATTGCTGGGTCATAGGGGAGCTCTATGTTAAGGAGCTTCCATACTGCTTCCTAGAGTGGTTGAACCAGTTTACATTCCCACCACTGTGTAGTACCATTCTCTTTTGGCCACATCCTCTCCAGTTTCTGTTATTATTAGTTTTCTTGGTAATGGCCATTCTAACTGGGATACGTCTGCCTGGGCTAGCTTTGAATCATCATCTTCAGATCTCAACCTCCTGAGTAGTTAGGATTGCAGGTGTGAGCCATCAACGCCCACCTAAGACTTTATAATCTTACAGGGAGAGAACAAGTACACATGTGACTGTAAAAGATGACACATGTCCAAAGAGAGCAATGATCAGGTATGTGGGTCCTGGGAAGGAAACATCAGAAATGCCAGCCTGTGACTCCCCAGCCATATCAGTGCCCCCGAAGTAACCCTGCAATGCTAAAGTGCCTGCACTGCCAAGTGTGGAAGCTTTTGGGTGCCTACTTCATGTGAGAAATGTGACTGGTGGGAAGGACAAATGGAATATTTTTTTTTTTGGTTGTGGGACTTGAACTCAGGTGCTAAGCCCTGTTCCTAAGCTACCACTCTACCACTTGAGCCACAGTGCCACTTCCTGTTTTTGAGTGGTTAATTGGAGATAAGAATCTCATGAGGACTTTTCTGCCCAGGCTGGCTTTGAACTGTGATTCTCCTGAGTAGCTACATTATAGTTGTGAACCACTGGCTCCTGGTTGGAATTTTTTATACTGTAGTTTATTTCAATTGATTTCCATTCAATTTAAATAGGCAGATGTGATCAGAAACAACTTTAGCAGGTAGCATGGCTATAGACATCCAACCTAGCTTTTCATTAACCAGGGTTTTATTTTATTAATGTTAAGACGATAGATTCTCATGTCTCATGGAGGTTTTAATGAAAGGTGTGGAATGGGGTCTAGGAATATATGTAAATTTTTTATATTCAAACACTCTATATACATATATATTCTTTTTTAAAGCTCCATCATACATGGTAATGCAAACCAATTTAAATACTTTCGCCTACTATCCTGGTTTGCCCGTGCTCTTCCACTATATTCAGGCTCAGAATGCCTTGCAAACACATGGCTGCAAAGATATCACTAGACCTAGCTTTTGTCTAAGTCTATTTTCATTCCCCATTCACTCAGAGGTGACCTGAACTCCACGCTCATGTGCCATGACTGAGGGCCAAGGATATGCTTGCTTCATCTTAGTAGGTCTATACTTGAGTTGGGCACTGCCCCACAAGTGTTCAGTGACTATTAGCTCAAACAATGAAAGCAAGTCACAGATACATTTGGAGATAGTCTTCCTTTGGGGCGCTTTAACTCTAAATGTCCCCGAAGGATAGAGGCCATTTGAAATAGGTGTAGGCACACTGGAAGCACCAAAGCCAAAAGTAAGAAAATTGATGCACTCTGAAAGAAGTTGACAATTTGAATTAGAAGGCAATACATACGAATTACTTTGCCCATCCTTTCGGGATAAGGATAATACACATTCTCGTTAAAATAGCACTCCTGTTATTGTCATCCTCCTTTCTCTTCCGTCATCACAGGCACATGTAGTACACCTTGAAAGTGTATTTGAAAGTACTAATCAGTGAAGAACATTTTGCATAGGACAGAACCAAAACAAGACTTGTGTAATCTTCTACCAAATGCTGTGATTTAACATATTTTCTAAAGGAAAGGCTGATAAAAACTTTCCACAGAACAAGATGTTTGATGGCTAGTCTGTGTGTATGGAGCAGGAACTCCACTGAGAGATGGCTGTTGGATGAACAAATAAACCTGTTTAGGCAGTCCCATACTGATTTGTTTTCTATATCAGGGATTTTATTTGTTACCTTCCATCAAAGCCATTTGTCATTTCTGAATACTATCCTAGAACCAGGTAATTGCAGGAGACACAAAATAAAAGTCCTTCCGAAGACTTTTTAGAATGTAGACGGCATGTTTCCTACTATCAGGGGGGACGATAGAAAAGGTTTTGGGGAAATGAGGAAATGGTCCCTGTGTTTCCCAATAGGAGAAATGGGGGATGAGCAACATGGCATCTGAAGAACATGTCAATGAATTTTTTTTTATACATTTCACAAATGAAGTGAAAACCCAGCTCTGGGTGCATATCACCTCCTAATTTCTCTGGCTGCCTTTGAGAGTGGAGTCAAAGTCCTTTCCTATCAGGGTCACTGGAAAGATGAAATGACTTCGTGCCTATAAAATGCTGAGAACATGAGCCACTAGCCTCTCAATCTGCATCATAACACCTGTAGTGAAATCCCAATCTCCAGAACCTTCAGTGACTGTTATTTTTGGCAAGAGGGTGGTTGCAGATATAGTGGTTAAGATGTAATTAGAGCCCCCAAATTATATATATATATATATATATATATGCACACACACAAAAGAAGAAGGAAGGTGGGTGAAGTTAGGGACACACAGAGAACAAACTTCACATCACCACCAAGGCAGAGACTTAGGCAGCTACAATCCAAGGACCTCCAGTTTGCCAGCAAACACCCAGAAGCTAGGAACAGGCCAGCTAGTGTGAGCCAGCTGACAACTTGGACGTTCACTGCTTCTGCTGTCTGAAGTCACTCTGTCAGAAGTGCTTGGTTATCGTAGCCTTAGGAAACCAGTAACACATGTGGTTTTAATAGATAATTGTTATGCATGACTGCATATTTTATTAACTATTAAAGGCACTGACTATTATTGATACACAACTACCCGGGAATGGAGTTGTTTTCTGCCATTGCCTCTGAAATCTTACGGGTGCCGAGATGGAGAGATGATTCACTTCTTCATTTCAAAAGCTTCAGTAACTTGATTTTTGCAACTTATTCTTTGAGGGCTTAGCAGGCTAGGCTCAGAATTATTCTTGAACTCTCTCAACTCTATACCCCAAGTCCTTTGCTCTGTTTGGTAGTCACTCACCAGATACAATTTGAAGAATCCTTGAACCCTTGGTCTTCCAAATCCCTTTTAAGCCTGAGAGTCCATAGTGGCTGATAAGGTAGGACAAGAAAAAAAAGCTATTCTTATTTTTTCTCCAATTTAAATAACTTGTAGGAAACTAAAAAGTTTTGTTTGATTATTTCTCTAAAAGAAATGGGCTGCTTGCATAGCTGGAATCATAAAGTAGCAATTTAGTGTTATTGAATTGTGAAACTGATAGGAAGCTAATCAGAACAAAATATCAACTGGCAACTGGGCTATTTATTATGGTTTTCTTTTTATTTTTTCTTTTAGTACCATCAAGTGCAGTGATACAAAAACTACCATGGAATCAATTAATTTTAGCCTTCTACAGATGATTTTAATTCTCTTCTTGTAATATCTATATGAAATAATTGCTGTGTAATTAGCAGCACAATTAAATATTAAGTAAATGCTACATCTTTAGTTTGACAGTCTTAAAGATGCCTAGAAGGGCCAGATTCATGACTTGTATAAGTACTTCCCAGTAGATTGCTCAGTATTTTTCATGTTGAGCATAGATTTTGCCATACTGCATTAATAAATGGCACCCAGGAGGGTGGTTGCTCTGATAGCTTGAATTATACACTTAACATTCCAGATGTACCAATGGGAGTTAGACTCATCATGGCCCATACCGAAAATGCCATGAGCGAGGTGCCAATACCAAGCCATAGAGTTCTTTTTTTGGATGTTGCTTAAGCTAAGCAATTGCATTAGACTCTATCACATTGGATTCTGCTTGCAGAAAGACTATGACTTTACTTCACCACAGCGGAAATAACTCTCACCAGTAAGAAATGCTACACACCTTCACATCTATTCACAACACACTGCATTGTTTCTCTGCCTAAGGACTCTATAACTATGTATTATTACCATTTTAACCCAGTGCTCCTAGTTATTATCTAACCTTTTTATAATAGTTTGATTTAAAAGAAATGAGACATCCAATATCCTTATGTTGGTGCTTATAACTCTGATCTGGTGATATTTCTCTAAAGCTTTTGACTGCTTAGAATTTTCCAATTAGCAGGCTGAGTGCTATTTAAACTTTAAACTAAGAAAATGTCAGGAACGTCTCCCTTCCACATAAAAATGTTCCTTTAAAATGTGAATGTAGATAGATGAAAGTGTGTTTCTCCTCAGCATTAAGTTCTCTGCTCATCAAGGTTAAAGACAGCGCTGTTCAGGTGAATGACAGAACCCATCCTTTGACTTGATCAAAATCAAGCACACCAAATGTTGTCTGTTTCAAAGAAGCAAAATAAAGCCATCTGTCTCTGAACTCTTAATAAACTCCATTTGAAATTCCTTTCTTAAACTAATTTTATACAACTACTTATTGTATACAAGGACTTAAAGAATTTGATTTTCTCTCAGAGCAGGATGGAGTACATTTGTAATCCAAACTTCTCAGGAGGTTGGGATTGAGGATGGATGCTAGAGGCTAGTCTAGGCAAAAAGTTACTACTTCTTCATCTCTATCAACAAACTGAGTAGAGTAGCACCTGCCTATAAATCCAGTTACTGGGAAGCAGGGCCAAAGGACTGAAAGTCTGAGGGGTGCCCTGGACAAAAACTCAAGATCCTATCTGAAAAGTAAATGAAGACAAAAAGCACTGGGGCAGAGAACAAGTGGCATAGAGCCTGCCTAGAAAAGACAAGGCCCTGGGGAAAACAAATAACAAACAACAACAAAAAGCACCTTGATTTTCTTAGTGTACAAGAAAAGTTAAAGGTAACCCCGCCTCAACAAACCTTCCCTTTAAAGGATTAGAGGGAGACCACAGTGCATGTCTCCAGGGACAAAGACTGGGGCGGTGATGGGGATCCTAAACAAACTCTGTGAAAGGGGCTTTCCCTATGTTCTTGTACCCTTGGACCTAAACACCAGCTTTCCAGATTTGCTGTCTTACGCAGGACAGCTGGAGAGACTTGCTGTCCTACATAATCATGACAGCTTACTCTCTCTCTCTCTCCATCCCTCCCCTTAATACCTACCATCTATCTATCCATCCATCCATCCACCCTCCCTCCCTCCCTCCTACCCATCCATCCATCCATCACCTATCATCATCACCTACCTTCCTATCATTCTGTCTCTTCTGTCCATTCTGTTTCTTTGAAGAACCATTGCTAATGGGAGTGACTTGTCAGAATTCCCAGAACTGGTCAAGGAAAGAACCGAGAATAAAGCCAAGTTCACTGGCTTCTGATGCTGAGCCCCTTTTCTGAATGCCACCTCCCTCAGCTCTCGACCAGGACCTCTAGATATTAGTGAGACATTTTGGAGACACACACACACACACACACACACACACACACACACATATATATATATACATACATACATACATACATACATATGTGTGTGTATATACACACACACACACATATATATATATACATATACATATCTATATTTCTTAGATTTACAGAAAAAAAGATAGCTTAGAGAGTAAAACTCGGTTAAGTAGAAGAAGAGGCTCAGGTTCCAAATTAAATGTTCTGGTTAGCTGAAGGCTTTCTAGAAAGCTGTTTGCTTAATGCCCACTTATATGAGGGGAATTATTTTGTTCAAGTCTCATGAATTCATGCTGGAAATCTGTTGTTAAGAGTTTTTTTTTAATCTAAAGCCTTGTTTCTGAACTTTCTTCCAAGTTTTCCTTTATTACTTCTACTTCTTCATCTTCATCTTTTTTCTTTTTGGCGGTCGTGGGGCCTGAACTATGGGCCTGGGTGCTGTCCCTCACCTCTTCAGCTCAAAGCTAGCACTCTGCCACTTCAGCCACACTGCCACTTGCAGCTTTTTCTGCTTTTGTGGTGCTGAGGAATCGAACCCAGGGCTTCATGCATGAGAGGCAAGCACTCTGCCACTGAGCCACCTTCCCAGCCCTCCCTTTACTTCAAAAAATGGAGTCTAGTAAAAAAAAAAAAAAGTGGAGTTGAGGGGACCACAGAGATCTTCTTTATTAGGAGTTCTGATAAGATTTTAAATTGTAAGTTACTCTCAGATGAAGATCACCTCCCTGAATTTGAAATCATTTCTTATTAGAGAGTCTCCTGGATGCCCAAATCTTCCTCTATCTTCGTTTGCATTTTAAACTAATGGTTCAACACTGTGAAATGCTCAGAGCACCCATCCCCTGACCGCCTAATAAATCCACAGTACACAGGGGAGGAGGCCACTCCTTAATTACAGTTTAGGCCTTGTGTAATCACATGGTGCAAGGGACCAGCTGATCACATTCAAATGCCAACCCAGGTAATCAATCACACTTTCTGTCTTTTCTCTTCATGAGTTTTATTAAGTTAAAAGTAAAAAGTATATTTTTAGTTGAATATCTATCATGTCACTGAGCCATTAAACCATAAAATAATCAAATGCTATTATAAGATTACCTTTATTACACACTTACCTTGTAGTTCTCTAATGGAAATTACAGTTACATTTTGAACTTTAAACATACGAGGTTTTTTAATGTTTTTGTTTTTGTGCCAGTCCTGGGCCTTGACTTAGAGCTTGAGTGCTGTCCTTTAGCATTTTTGCTCAAGGTGGGGGCTCTTCCACTTGAGCTACAGCTCCACTTCTGGCTTTTGGGTGTAGATAAGAGTCTCATAGGCTTTCTTGCGCAGGCTGGCTTTGAACTGTGATCCTCAGTTTTCATTCTCCTGATTTGCTAGGATTACAGGTGTAAGCACTGCTGCCTGGCTAGGAGTCTATTGTGTTGTTGTTGGTAGTCATGGAGCTTAAACTCAGGGCGTAGGCACTGTCCCTGAGCTCTTTGTGTACAGGGCTATAGCACTCTACCACTTTGAGCCATTGTGCCACTTCCAGAGGTGGTTAATTGGAGGTAAGAGTATCATGGACTTTGCTGCCCAGGCTGGTTTTGGACTGTGGTCCGCAGATCTCAGCCTCCTGAGTAGCTAGGATGACAGGTGATGCCCAGCTAGGAGTCATTCTTTATTAATCAGCAACATAAAGAGATAGCTCTTAGAAAGACTGACCAAATAACACGGGTTCTCTATAATAACATACAATGTGGACTAAATTCCAGATACCTCTCGTTCCCTTTCTCTGCTGTCCTGAGTGTGGAGTTAGCAAAATGCTAAATCAATGTAGAAATGATCTCTGTATTGTGAGCGCCAGTGACTGAGATCAGGCCGAATAAAGAACTCTCCACTGAGGATGGGGCATGAAGCAGCACGGTGCTCATGCGAGCCGTAGTCCACTTCCCCAGCAGGAAAATCGGGTGGAGGATCATACACGCTCCCCACACCTCCCTTGCACACTCCCCGCACTCTTCTTTCATGTTAATCCATGGCCACGGGCATCCCACATGAGGGACATCATGAACAAGAATGGGATTGCACACTTGAAGTATGCGTGTGCCAGGTAAAAGAGGATTTGTAAGATATCCTCAAATTTGTATGGATATAAGCATATATGTATTTATTATTTAGACTTATATATTTAATCGGTGGGTAACCAAGTGATGGTTTGTCAGCTAGACTTTTTTTTTTGGAGGGAAGAGGACTTGAACTCAGGGCCCAGACACTGTTCCTTAACCTTTTCACTGAAGGCTGGCATTCTTCTACTTGAGCCATGCCTCTATTTCTGGCTTTTTGGTGTTGAACTGGAGATAAAAAGTCTCACAGACTTTCCTGCCTTGGCTGGCTTTGAACTGCGATCTTCAGATCTCAGCCTCGTGAGTAGGTATAGGATTTTAGGCACTTTGGGGGCTTGAACTCAGGGTCTGAGTGCTGTCCCTGAGCTCTTTCTTTGCTTAGGGCTAATGCTCTACCACTTTGAGCCACGGCTCCATTTTTGGTTTTCTGGTAGTTAATTGGAGATAAGACTTTCCTGCCCTGGCTGGCTTTGAACTTCAATCCTCAGATTTCGACCTCCTGAGTAGTTAGGATTATAGGCGTGAGCCACCAGCACCTGGTGTAGGCACTAGATTTTTAATCAAAACTTCAATAAAAAGGGAGACTGTATTACACAGGGGAGAAAGCAATCAATCAAAAGCAGAAATTAAAAGAAGCTAAATTACTACACACTGACAAGGTACCATTTTTCACATACATCGCCCCAATCCTTTTGATATTATTTTTTGATTTTTAACAATAAAGGGTCAGTTAAGTTCATGCACATGCACCAGGCTACACAGAAGTGAAGGAAAGACTTTCTCCCAGAGATACTGTTTATTCTTAAAGCTTAGCACCTGCTGCGTCAAACCTCCCCGGCTGGCCTGCCACCCACCCACCCAGCCAAGACTCAACGGCATGAATTGCTCATGTGATTTCCCTCTCCAGGAATTCAAGCTTTCTGCTGCCTTTTATCTCCTCAGACTGCACGTGACGCCTCCCTTCGGTATAGAACTCAAAATTTCCTTTTCCTGAACTTCGTAGAAATCCTTTTTTTCTGAGCTCCAAGCATGCTTTGAAAGTAGGGTGAAATAAAGTCTTTCTTTTCCTTTTCTATCCTGAGCTGCACAGGTCTTGTCTCCATTCCCCAAACTCACCCAACTCCTTCCAGCCTCTGGGTTTGGGCTTTACAAAGCTTTGCTGTGGCCACATCCTTTCCTGGCTAGCTCCGCTTGTCCCTTAGAGCAGAATTTCCTGCAGAGGGCTTCTCTTTGAGCCTCCACGGTATAGTCTTTGGGCCTCATGGAGTTCTTTTGTTGAATGTAACTTCTTACACACTCACATAGGAGTACAATGTATGTTTATGGGAGACTCATTTTCTACCCAACTCCAGAGACTAAATCCGTAAAAATGACTTAATAGATGCAGTATTGACTGAAGGCCACAGCCATGATATGGAAGTCTCCTATTTGTTTCATTCACAGAATATTTGTGAAGTGCCAAGTGCTTTTAGAGGTGCCAGGGACTGAAGACTTAAGTTGCAGGCTTTCCATCAAGAAGCTGTGTTGGTGGTGATGGCATTACAGAGATAGATATAAATAATCCTAAATTAAGACAGCACATTCTATGCTTGAGTGGTAGATGTGGAGCAATTGAGAACAGCATGACTCAGTGTGGAGGGAATCCAGAGTTAGGAGAACCTGTTCCTGCATATGTACTCACTGAAAGACACTGCCTATGTTCTTTGGAGGGTTTTTTCTTCACACATCTCTATTCTGGGGTGCTATGTGTTCTTTCCAGCACACTTAGAAAATTGGATTCAGATCTTTCAAGGGCAGCCAGTGGTGACGAATGGGGTGGGAAGAGGAAGAGCCAAAAGCGTGCATATGTCCAGTTGTCCATAAATACAGCCACCTACGGCATTGATTAGGAGGGATACATAAAACAGTGACTAGGGTACAGAACCATTCTTTCCCTCTCAGGAACAATTCCTCCTCGTCCTTGATTCATGTGCAAATGGAAACAAGCTAGTGGAGGCAGGCTAACAATGAAAAGGCTAAGTGATGCCACCAGGTCCTGGGTGTGTGCCCACCAGAAACCCCCGCGGTCACACCCATCTGGGGACGTGCTCTGGTTTCTGGACCGGCTGTGTTCCAGGAGTGTTCTCAGACTTAGTCAAGAAGGAAGCTGTGTGACAAGGCTAGGTGATAGGGGTGAGCCACACCCACTCAGATGCTTCCCATGGCTTTAAGTGTGCATTCTCCATCACCATCCCTGTCCCCCTCCCTCCTCCCCCCTTCCCTGCGCACCCCACAACAACTAGAGCATCACACTATTTGTTACAGTGTCCTGAGTTCAGATTCTCTTCAAGGAAGGACAGGTCCGAATCTAACCTTTCTCTCTGGTTAGAAAACATGGTTCTGTAAAGGACCACCGGGGCACTGCTACAACTAGATATTGTTTGTTTGATGAAGTCACAGGTGCTGGAAGTATAGTCCCTGGCTTAGGGTGTTGAGGTGGTGGACCCTTTAACAGGTGGGGCTAGAGGTTCGGTGATTAAGTCATGGGGTGATTGGGGTTCTTCACACAGGGGGAGAGACTAATGTACTTCTTTACAGAGCCATCCTTGTGAGACGGATTGTCCAAAAGCAATCACAGCTTTCTTTCACTTCCTCATTTACAACCTGTGTTCTTCTGCACATAACAGGTTCCACATTTGCTCTTCCCGCATGGTGTAGCACAATGAAGGGGCCCTGACCAGGCAGTCCTGACTTTCTAGCTATCCGAACAGTGACCCACATAAAACCTCTTTTCTTTATAAAGTACATAGCCCTGGGTGTTTTGTTGTAGCAGGAGGAACCAGTCTGGCATAGGACCATTGTAGTATTTTTTTTTTCCTGAAAGAGGAAAAAACAATACAGAACAACAACAAAAAAGGCTTTGCTCATCTGTCTGCCAGACAGATGTCACCTGACCCAAAGATTTCTTGCACATCTGGATAAATATAAAGCTCTCTTGGGGTCTACCAGAGATAACAGCCAAGTATGTGAATTACTGACTCCATAAAACATCTCATCCAAATCTTCCTGCTCCTTATAAGCTCTCCACTCACCTCAGGATTAACTTCCCCAGAATGTGGACACTATAGAAGGCTCAAATGTCAGATGTCAACATTGTCACATTTCTACTCATTGCCATCATTAACTATGTACTTACCTTAATAGTAATAATAATGAAAACAACAATAATAACAAACTATGCTAACGGTTTTCTATGCTAAGGCTCTGTCATGGAATTTTTGCAGGCTCCACTTAGCAGATGAGGAGCCCGAAGCTCTGGGAAGGATGCTGTGTGAAAATGGTACTAAGGGTGAGCGGTACTAAGGCAGGTACTAAGACTGCCTCTTCACCTACTCTCTGTCCCCTGCCATGAGTTGTGCATCTGAAGGGCTATAACAGTGGCTGACACTTTGTTCTGAAGCATCACTTGCACATGAGAAAGACCCTTTAAAAGAACCCATTTTGCAGAACCAAATCTAGTGTAGTTGCTTTTTAACAATGCTGGTAGCTTGAAGCTCTGATAAAGGTCATTTAATACTACCTATGAAAATATTAAAGACAGTCATTTTCCCCCCAAAAGGAATAATTTTACTTCTATCTTCTCTCTGCCTAACAGAAAGATGCTTTTATAAATTTAGACGATGATGATAAAAATTAATATGCAATATGGTGGTCATGGGTAGCAGAATTTAATCTTCAAGTATGTGTTCTCCTCCATTTAAAATTGTGTATCTTAAAGATGGTTTTAAAATCTGAATTTAATAATTCCAATGTAATTTTAAAAGATGGCACAATGCTGATTAGTTAAATGAACACATTAAACTATGTTGCTTTTTTTTTTTTTGGGTGGTCATGGGGCTTGGTGTTGTCTCTGAGCTCTTCAGCTCAAGGCAACTGCTCTATCTCTTGAGCTACAGCGCCCCGCCCAGTTTTCTGGTGGTTAATTGGAAGTAAGAATACAGATTTTCCTGCCTGTGCTGGCTTTGAACCATGATCCTCAGATCTCAGCCTCCTGAATAGCAAAGATTACAGGTGTGAGCCACCAGCACCCAGCTACATTTCAAAATTAAAGGTAGCTAAAGATGATTATTTTACATAACTATTTCTCAGATACGGAATTTAGCATTGCATAGAATATAACTGTGATATGAGAGCAAATTTAGTCTAATCCTTTTGTTTTATAGCTGTAATTAAATGGGAAGAGGCCTAACCAAATGCTTTAGTAGTTTAGGTTTAGAGTCAGGCAGACCCAAGTTTATACCCCTGTTCTGTCTCTTAGTTTCTTGCCTATCATTCACGAGTTATAAAGACACTTCTTAAAAGTGCTTTGCCTGTGATACAACAAACTGCAAACAGGAATAAAAGACCCTGTCCTCTAAAATATAAATGAATTAATGAATTCACTCAACAAGTATTTATTAAGTATGTATTAGTTCTGTGACTTTCAGTAAGACAAGCTACTTATCTGCTTTCTGTGTTAGTTTCCTATGCCATAAACCAGGATTCTACAGAAGAGGTGTGGAATGGAGAAGAAGCATTAATCCATGTAAAGTATGATGGCATCCAGTAGCCTGTAAAGAAGAACACTAGTGTTGCTGATTATTACGGTAATTCTACTGATAGCACTTTGCTAGAGTAGGAAAAATCATGGATTCTGGGGCTAACATTTAGGAGGTCTATGGAATAGTTTGCTTCCAACTGCCAAAGCATCTTATTCGTAGAAAGCCAGTCTTTCACTCTACTGCCCAGTCACGATGTGAAGCCATTTGGAAATTTCTTCACTTTGGGTTCCAGCTTGATATTGCTGTCCGTTGTGCATGAAGAGTTAAAAAATAGCCTTACATTCGTCTACATACTTTGTGTTTTCCTTTCAGATGACTTGTGAGTTTTGCTTGGCCTCCTGGGTGGTGAGTTTCTGAGTGTATGAGGAGGCGGGATGTGTCCCTGCGGAGGACAGCAAAGCTCACTGCGCCTCTGGGGAGTTCAAGTCGTCCTCACCGCTTAGCTGCAATAACAAGCTACAGAAATCAGTAATTATTACTGCCCTGCTCTCGGTGGCTCTTTGCAAGTCCAGAGAATTAATGTAGATTCCATTAGTGTCCTGGAATCTCTCAAAATATGGTTAGATGCCCTACTTAACTCTCATATGATCTTGGATACGAGAGAAGAAAAAAATCAACAATAAACAAACCTTGAGTAGTCATATAGCTTCTCCCTCTTATTTCTAATAGAAGTAAGAGATCAATTCTGGAGAAGTAAGAGATCAATATGCCTTTTATAGCTTGAAAGCTCTCTCTGAAACTCATATTTGATGTGAAAATCTCATTTTTTTAAAATCCAGACAAGTTGGGCATTGGTGGTTGACACTGTATCCGAGTTCATCAGGAGGCTGTGGTCTGAGGATCATGGTTCAAAGCCAGCCCAGATAGAAAAGTGCATGGGACTCTATCTTTCCAGTTAACTACCAAAAAGCCAGAAATGGTGCTGTGGCTCAAAGTGGTAGAGCCCTAGCTGTGAACACAAAAGCTCAGGGACAAAGCCTGGGCCCTGAACTCAAGCTCCAGGACCTTTGGCAAAAAAAGAAACAAGAAAAAAGAAAAGAAAAGAAAATTCCAAACAACTATAAGCATCTCAGTATGGAATTTCTCTTCTCTGGTATGTGTGCGTGTGTGTGTGTGTGTGTGTGTGTATTCATGTACATATTGGTTATCATCTTCCTAATAGGAAAGTTCAGATATCCCTATCCAAAGGAAAAAAAAATCAAAAATCAAACCCAGAAAGCAGCACCATGGCATCTTTTTTCTAAGCAGCACCCCTTCTGCTCTTTCTACATGTTCTGGGTTTTCTTACTGTTTAACCCTACGCTCACTGTCCCGTGCCTTTTTCCTCCTAGCTGTTACAAGTTTTGTTCTGTGGTTCTTTCTGAGGCTGCTGTGGTCAACTTCAGACATCAGGGAGCATGCTGGATGAGTCCTTAGGCGTATGGAACACTCAGTTTAAATTTCTTGCATCATAAATTTTAATGGATGCATCCAGGTCCTTGGTTTCTTTGGTAACCCAGGAGCTCCAGTGCTGAGTCACCATCAGCTGTCCCTCTCTGCCTCCTGTCTAGGAAGCTGCCACGGTGGGAGGGGAAAAGGCGGTGGGTTTGGGAGAAGCAGAGGCCTGGGGTCTCATCGCATCTCTAGTGTCTCACTAGCTGTGTGTCCTTAGACCAACCTGCTTGCGCAAGGAAGAGAAGCCTTGTGATCCCTCTCCTTTTCCAGATAAACTGTACAGATACACTAAGTTACTTTGGTTACAGGGAGACTCCCTGGGGCTCTGGTTCCTAAGTTATTGGAAAACAGAAGAAAGAACGCTAATACGCAGTATCAACTATTGCAAGTCAAATGTGAATCTCTCTCTCTCTCTCTCTCTCTGTGTCTCTGTCTCTGTCTCTCTCTCTCCTGATGCTGGTCCTGGAGCTTGAACTCATAGGGACTGGAGCTGTTCCTGAGTTTTTTGCTCCAGGCTAGCACTTTACCACTTGAGTCACAGATCCACTTCCAGCTTTTTGGTGTTTAGTTGGAGGTAAGAATCTCACAGACTTTCCTGCCCACGCTGGGTTTGAACTGAAATCTATAGACAGCCTCCTGAGTAGCTAAGATTACAGGCATGAACCAGTGGCAACCAGATCAACTGTGATTCTTATTTAGTGATTCTGCAAAGCTTAAATTTTGAATGCATTAGGTATTATTACAGCTTTTTCCATTTTTGGGGGGTGGGAATCAACTTAGCCGCATCTCTCCTTTGTGCCATCCTGTTCATTGCTACTGACATTGTGTTTTTTCACCTGCTGCTTTCTTCGAACACACTGGATTCTGACTGAGTCTTACTAGCAATGACCAACACTATCCCTTGTTTAGTTTTAAACAGATTTAAGCCTTTTGTCTACCTTTGGGCAACCATTTCCATTTAGTGGAGCTAGATCTAAACTTGTCTCCTGAACCCAGGTGGCCTGTTCTGTCCATTAACCACATCTCTTGAAGTATGTAGACCCCTGCCACACTCTCCCCTCTGTGGCACCCTGCCCTGGGCCTGTCAGTGTCCTTTCTGGAACCACTGCTAGCGTGAAACTCACTGAGGGGAGAGGCAATGAAGGAATGGGAGCCCTTGTGCTCTATGCCACTGACAAGGGGTCTAGATGATTCTCGGGAGCAGGAGACTGCCCTGGACATCACAGGATACTTCACATCACCCTTAGCTTCTACCCACTAGATGCCACCAGCAGCCTCCCCTGCTCTCTGTTGTGGGAAAAACTGAGGAAAGAAATGTATCCAAATATGATTAAATGTACCAGGTACTCAAGGCATGCATGACAAATACATGGATTGACCAAACAAGGATGCATATGATGGATAGAATGTAGAAAGGTCAAGCTAACTTCTCTTGGTTTGAGCATCTCCTAGATCACCTGGCATTCAGCTGATGTTCAATTAAGTCGCTTGTGTATACACATGGTCCATGAGCCTAACCAGCGTCTTGTTTATCTGGTAAAATTCCCCCCCCCCAAGAAAGTAACAACAACAACAATAACAACAAACAAATCTCTTCACTGTCAGATAAGATAGAAAAGGCAAGGTCCTTTAGCTTGCTATGTCATCAAAGCATTGGGACAGAGGAAATCAAACTCTTCCAACTGGCCTGGGTCCTTTAAAACACAAGTCTTTTGCAGACCTGCACACAGGAGACATTAAGAGAGTTGCAGGACAACCAGAAGGTCACACATTTAGTCACTAGTGTCATAGCGGCCTGCACTTTCTTGACAGTACAGTACTTGATTACACTGATTATTATGGATGCCAATTAAGACTTATTACTATTGTGAAATAACAATGCAGGTTAATGATATTCTTTATTGCTATGCTAACAGTTTTTTTTTCCTAGAGGGGAAAATTACAGGTATGAAGCCAATTAAACTACCTTTCTTTCTTTGTAAAGCTTTTTCAGTGTTCCTAAATGAAAACTCTCTCGTTGTACTTACTGCTTAATAGTACAATCTGATTTTTTGGGTTTTGGGAGGAGGATGGGGCAAGGGGATCTCCTCTGTTTTAATGAGAGAGAGACTACTCTTGGGCTACCCATGTTTCTTCTTTGAAAAGGGCTGTGCTAATAACACTATCTGGAAAAGTGCAATCATAAATAGGAAGAACAAATATTTGGAGATGAATATTTAATGGACGCTTTCCAGCAGAGTTCGGGCATTGTTGGAAATGTCTCCTTGGGAAGTGTGTTTTGGGGAAAGCCCCTGGTTACCCTTCCCTGGCCGTGGCTGTGTGCTGTGGGCTAGCTCTCCTCCTGGGCTTTAGAAGGGAGCTGAAAAAGCCCATGGCAGGCTAATTTACGGGTTCCTCAAACTTATCGTTGCTCTTCTCTCCTCCTGGCTCTCCAAAATATCTGTCACCAAAACCTTTCACACAGGCCGATGTCATGTCACATGGATATTGTTAAGGTAACTATGGTAACCCCCAAATGCCACCAGTGTGTGTCTGTTTCATACACAAATGAGGGACAGCTGTGGAGTCCACAGGCCTGCCAGGGGTATAAAAGAACGGAGCTTAGACAGCCTGGGTCAGAAAATTACAACTCATTTACATTAATCAGAGCTTTCAAATAACATTTCAACCTCTGAGCTATGGAGAGTGTAAATGGAAGGCAATAAGGCACCATAAAAGCAGTTTTCACTCCACAGCTTTTAAAAGTGAGTGGCGTAAGTGGATGCCGGGGCATCTTCGCAGAGGGTACTCTGAAAGGCCGGTTGGGCAGGACCTTGCAAGCTGAAGTCCAGTTCTCGGCATCCCAGTGCTCTAGAGGTGCAAGGTTCCATCTGAGTTAAATGTTTAAGCACTGTCGTCTTGGAAAAGCACAGCTTTTATAAACCTTTTAGCATTCTAACTGATTCTGGAAATAGTTCTTCCAGCTCTACCGGCCCAACTGTACTATGATACAACCGAGGAATCTGACAGCTGGCAGGTGAAGAAAGTGATCTAGCTCCCCTAGCTCTTACTGGTAATAGCTTCCTATCAACCAAACTACTGGCAAAATTGCAAATGAGATCTTATCTTTGCTAGAGCTTATTGAAAACATTCCAGAGGTTAAAAAGAACTTCTGGGCACTGTGATCCTCCCTGCTCAGGAGACTGAGATCTGAGGATCATGGTTCAAAGCTGGCCAAAAGCAGGAAAGTCTATGAGACTCTTATCTCCAATTAACTACCAAAAGAAGCCAGAAGTGGAGCTGTGACTCAAGCCATAGAACACTAGCCTTTAGCAAAAATAAGCTCAGGGATAGCACCCAGGCCCTGAGATCAGGCCCTAGAACACAAAACACAACAAACAAACAAAAGATTCTGATAGCATGTATTCCTGCATAATGTTTCTTTAAAAGAAAAACAACACTGTACCATAAAAAGGGTGTTTCCTTATTAACTATACACTTAATGTTTATACAAAGTGGCCATTCAGTCTTGAAATACATAATCATCTTATCATAGATTGGTATTCAAGAAGCAATTTATTATAGACTTAGTGTATTTTGGAAACATGGAAGCTATACTCTGTTACCCATCCATAAAGTATCATGCTAAAACAAGAAAATTTTGAAGCAAACTTCATTTAAGAAGACTTTTGACTAAGAGACTAACATATTGAATTTTATAACTTGTGTCTCTGGTCTGTACTTGGAGCCAAAACACAGAAAATGTATGGTTTTCTGATTTTATCTATATAATTACAATTCATCCTGGATAAAATATTAATCAAAGCTCTATTCTTGAGTTAAAGATATTTTCATTGTTCCCAGAAACCAAAATATTATCCTAAAATGGAATCTGCTTTATCTCCAGACTGGCTTAACCCAAAATAGATGTTCAGCATAATAATTTTTAAAAATCAAACCTAATATTTAAGCAACCTTACATTAGTGCTCAAATGAATCATTTGGAGAACAATTATTTTGCAGCTTAAAAATAAATTTTAAAAAGTATTGTGAAAATCTAGTAAAAGTGACATCTAAATCCTACAATTTACTATGTCTTATTTATGTTTTATGCCTTATTTAAAGTGACATAAAAAGCCTATAATTCTGATTATTCCTAATTATTTTAAAGTCAATTGACTTGGGAAGTAGCAATATAACTCTACAGCAATATATATATATACACACACACACACAACACACACACACACACACACACACACATATCTGCTGTATTCCCTAGAGTGTCATTACTATAGAAAGTTTATAATAACTCTAGCAGCTGAGGTCAAGAATTTAGAGGCAGCAGGTTCTAACAACAGAGATCAGTGGTCCACTTCCCTAGCCCACCTTTTGTTGTTTGTTTTTTAGAATTTCAGACACTAACCAGAGCTACATGCCATTATTTTCCAGCATTGTAGTCAGCAGTAAGATCTAGTCTGAGATTCCTTTATGTAGCATAGTGATCCTTCCTAATCATTAAGTGCTCTTATTTCCTAAGGAATGAGCTCCTTAATCTTTCCTTTCATTAGATTTGCAGAAGAACAATCTCACCTCTGCAGGGTAATCGCAAAGATAAAGTTTCAGAAATATGAGGCTCTGATGCTACGTTTACAACAAAATAGTGCAGAGTCTTAGTTGAGAAACAGCCACTTTCATTTCATAGTTATTCCTCAGCTCCATCACGAAGACAGAGGCCCAGGTTTAAGAGTCACATAAGAATTTATTACAATGATTTGCTACTTTTCTGACTTCTATATAGCCAGCTTTAAGACAGAACGTGCAAACTTGGCTGTAACATTTTCTTACTAATACTGGGCTCAATTCACTTTTTTCTCCCTCCTCCTGAGGATAAACTGCTTTATATACAAAAGGCACTGAACTAGAAAAAAAAACAAACAACAACTTTAGGAAGCATGTAAAATACCAGGGTAACATCTGTTCTCCCCCTTCCGCCCCCCTAAACACTGAACCTTCCAAAACAATGCTGTCTTTCTGTTGTTATGTTTCCATGCCCCTCTCAGTGGATATATAGAATGCAGGGGCAAATGTTGTTTGGTGAATGGATTCTTTCTCCCTTCCACAGTGTATGGGATGGACAAAGGAAGAGGCCACTGGTGCTGGTTTGTCCGAAGGTAAAGTCCAGGCCTCTGCTGGGCTTTTGTTCAACAGTCAGCCAGAGCCAGGAGGTGAATAGTGTGGTTATGTTCAGCTAATCTTAGCCAAGGAAGAAAGCCTCTTGCTTTGGGGATACAATGGACAACTGTCTCCTTTTCATCGTTTTATACTATGACCCCCAAGCCCATGCCTGTTAGTAGGAATGGGAGGGTTTCATTGCTTGTGGTTCTACAAGTTTGGATGCTTAAAACCTGGGTGATTTTTGACCGGCTACGGCATAGTTCTAATGAGATCTTTATGCCCATCAGTGACAGCTGTCTTCTGTATTGGTCCTCTGTGAGGATGGCGACCAAAAGAGTTACTCAGAGGAGAGAGAGAGAAATATAAGCCAAGAAACTCCAAAGTTAAGTCAAGTGACAAATCGCTCCAAGCCACCAGAAGTGGATGAAAGTTTCTGTCTGCCTCCTGTAAGAACCGTTTCCTAACTAGCTGAGAATATCTATTGGCATTGAATGTGAGGCAGCCAGGTAAAGAGCAAATTGTCTCGGAGCTTTCAATATAATTCCACTCTAAGACTCTCCTCTCCAGAATAAAGGTGTCAGGAAAGCTATGGAATTCCCAAACAAGAAAAAAAATTCACACTGTGCCTTTATTCCATTTTCTTAAGATCTATTGTTAACGGAAGACTCCTTGTCTTTTCAAATTCCTTCATGTGAATGCCCAAGGCTGACATCTGCCAAGACCCGCTCACATTTGCATGCAAATCAGAGACTTTTGGAGCTAATAACATCACTGGTATCTAGAGTTCCATGTAAATCCCCCTCTCCTTCTAGCTGTTAGAAATGGAGTAATGGCCACCTTGGAGGAACACTGATTTCTTAGCCTGTTGTGGCAAAGCAGCTTACAAAACAACACAACCTAAGGTCTCTGAAACTCCCATAAACAAAGAAACAAAGCAAAAACAAACCAGCCTAGGTCGGCAGTACCCGTTCCCTTAGGGAATTCCCATTCCTCCTCCCTTGATTATCTGGCTCCGATCGTGAAAACACAAAGAATAGCGAGTTGGGATTTGGAGGAACCTGTATTCTGAATCCTTGGCTTTTGCCAAAAGGTGGCTCACACACTCACCACCCTTTACACGCTGACCATTCGTTTGTGCGTTCATTCATTCATTCACTCACACTTGGCTGTGGGACGATCTGGGTGAATTGGACTTTGCAGGAGTCCAGTTTACCTGCCAGGTTCTTTCCAGTGGGTTCCCATGGCGCCGGCTGTCCGGTAATCAGCGCCCCGGGACCAACTTTCCCATCTGCCCAAGGAGACAGCCCCCCCCCCCCCCCCGGCTAACTGATGGACTTTGTCCACTCAGCCCCAGTCGGCCTGGGCTGTCGTTCCCGCTGCTGGGGGCTGTGGCCCAGGGACCCTAGGAAGCAAGTGTGGATCGCGTCCTGGGGAGCCCACACCCCCTTCTCCACACCGCACAAAGACACGCGCTGGCAAACTTTCCAGCGCCGCCGAGCAGGGGGCTGGTGGCTGCTGGTCTCCCGGACAGGACCTAGGAGTCTTTCAGATACTTCGCTCCCCTCGGGAGTCTCCTGGGGGGGGTGTCCTTTCTACCATCACCACGTCCGGGGCGGACCCCGCTCCCGTCCTTGGACCACCTTCTAGTTCAGCTCCCAGTGCTGTGTGCACGACTCCCCCCCCCCCCCCCCCCCTTCTCTCCCTGACCAGGCCGTCTCCAAGACCTAACCTGCCCCCCCCCTTCTTTGCGTTCTCTGGCCTCTTCCGTGACGTCCTGGGGTCCCCCTTCCCAGCCCTTCTTGGGTCCCCCAGCTGCCTGGCCGACTTCAGATTCCAATGCAGTCCTCCTTTTCTTCCCCCCATCCCCAAACTGCGGGTCCCTGAATCCAGCGTGCTGCGCTCCAGCCCCTGCCTAATGTGTGTGTGTGTGTGTGTGTGTGTGTGTGTGTGTGTGTCCATCTGTCTGGCCTGCCCTCCCAACCATCGCTCTCCACCGAGCCCCAGAGTCTTGTCTTTGGCGGGGTGTGTGTGGGGAAGGAGGGGGTTCAGTGAGCTCTGGGAGCCGCGCCCCCTCGGCCCCCCTGCGGCTGGCGATCCCCTCCCCACGGCCCCTCCAGCGTCCTCTGCGCCTTAAGTTTGCCTCGACTTCCCCCCACCCTGGCTGTCTCCCCCGACCTCCCTCCCTCCGGCCCAGGCGGAGGGCGCACTTACCCCAAGGCCCGGCTGGCGTGGATGTCGGGGTGCGCACGCGGGAGGAGGATGCGCTCCTGGGGGACCCCCCC
>NW_012267228.1:7199072-7294984 GCF_000151885.1 Dipodomys ordii
TGGCCTGGCTCCCCAGCTCGCAGCCCGGCGCCCTCCGTGCGCCCCGCTTTGTGCTCCCCGCAGCCGGCGTGCACCTGGTGTAAGCAAAAGCGGTCAGCTGATGAGCTGTGCGCGGATTGGCTGCTGGGCCACCTCATCTCCTCCATCCCGCCCTCCCCTCCCTCCTCAGCTCCCCCCTCCCCTCCACACACCCTCCCTGCTGGGCCTCTCCTTCCAGGCCTCCCCCTCCCGGCCTCCTGCTTGGCACGGCCCCGTCGTCCTCCGCGGAGCCCCCGGCGGGGCCCTGTCGGTGCCCACGAAGGCGCAGCCCGCGCGCGCGCACGCAGCCAGGGCCTCGGGTGGCCGGGTGCGGTGTCGCCAGCACCGCTGGCTGCAGGGAGAAGCCGGTCCCCACCAGGCTGGCTTTTTGTCTGGGAATGACACACTGGGGGGGGGGGCTGGGTGAGGGAGGCCAAGCGCACCCCCCCCCGCCCTTAGCCAGAAAAGAAAGGAAAATAAAATTAACAGGGCAGCTGGGCAGGACGGGGGAAAAACGCCAGCTCCGGGGCGGAGAAGCGAGTTCCCCCCGCGGAAGCCAGAGCGCAGTGGAAGACGGGGACACTGCGTCTTCAGTGACTTGGGCTGTGGGTTGCATGCCCCGCGTGCCCGCGAAAGGGATCGCCCGTGGCCCTGGCCTTGGGGCTGGACCCTTCATGGAACGACCCAGACGCTTGTGATTTCAGGAGGCTTGGGGAAAGCCTGGCTCAAACTCTGACATCCCAGCTCTCTGGTTGGGGTGTAAAAGTTGTGTCCTCGTTGGTGGGAGGGCGAGAGGCAGGCTGGGAGGACCACGGGTGGAAAAGCCACTATGGAAACCCCCAACAGAAACCTGATTCTTAGCTTCAGAGTGCAGCAGCTCCAGAGAGCACCCCCGAAGAAGCCCCTGGGAAAATCAGCTTTAAGCTAGAGCATCATTCATGGAACACAACTTTGGATCAGAGAATATGATTACATTTCCTCCAGACATCAGAGCTTAAAACTTTGGGGGGCGGGGGGGCGTGGATTTGCAAAGGTACGTTGTTATGACAGAATGCACTTTTGTATTCTTTGAAGTTAGGGGGTAAAAATTCAACAACGATGATCTTATATTCTTGATCTCTATAGCATTTCTTCCTGTCTTGCAGAGATGTCTGCAGAGAGAGAGAGAGAGAGAGTTTAGTAGTAAAGGGTCTGGAACCTCAGGACCTCCGCTTTCCACTTGGATTTTTTGCTCCAAGTTGGTGTTTTATCTCTTGATCCACACCTCCATTTCCGGCTTTTTGGTAGTTAATTGGAGATAAGAATCTCACAGGCTTTCCTTCCCTGGGCTGGCTTCAAACCACAATCCTCAGGTCTCAGCCTCCTGAGTAGCTAGGATCACAGATGTAAGCCATGGGTGTCAAGCTCTCTGGTGAATTTTTGGTACCCTTTTGTGTCCATTTGAAGCTATTCTGGTGGATGGCACCATGACCCTGGAAGGCTATACAGAATGAAAGTGTTAGGATTTGGGGTAGCAAGTAAACCGAAATGAAGAAAAGAGAGAGAGCTAGATAAACAAAAAAGCCTACCACTTTGTTTATCAAAGGAGGAGAGTAACAATGCTTGACAAGAAATGTACTCATTACCTTACTTATGTAACTGTAACCTCTCTATACAGCATCTTTTACAATAAAACAAAATAAAACCTACCACTGCCTGGAAAGGAATATAGTTTAAGAATTCCCAAAGCAAGTTGGGTCTAGAACCTTACCCAAGTCTCTTAATCTGATTTTCGGACTTTTCTTTTCAAGTAGACTGGGTGCTCTTGGAGTTTATCTGAAAGAAGGCGGGTCATTGGTGGACATAGAGAATTTCAGTCTGCTCCTTCAGGTAGATTTAGGGACACTCTTCTGTGTTTCTAGTTCTTCCTGGGAGGAGGAGAGAGATGTTGCCACATCCCAAGCAGTGCGTGATGGTAGGGAGTCATTCCTAAGAGGAGGCTCTGTGAGAGCCTCTGGGGGTTGGAAGGAGAGTATGAATTGAGTTAGGCAGCAATAGATGAGCTCTGAAACAAGGCCAACACTGTTTTAAATCCCAGCACTGCAATGGAAGAGCTGTGTTTCTTTGGGGGAAGTCACTGTGTCTCTTTAAAGCTTAGTTTCCTTGGCTCTAAAGTGGGATGAACAACACTACCTATCCCAAAGGATGGAGGGGGTTAAGTGTGAGCAAATAAAATGTGGTGTTTGGTGTATTGCAAGCACTAGCTTATTAGCCCAGTGATGAAAACAGAAACAGGGCTTCTGGTCAGACAGGCAGCATCCTGTCTCTACACAGAACTTGTAAAGGTACCAGCAGCAATAAGGAAAGAAATGGACTCTGTCCCTCTGTTCTTCAGATTCATGTCTTTTTAAGCGAGTATATCATTTATTTAAATGAATACTAGTCACTTCCCAAGTCCCCAAAGCTAGAGCAAGAAAGGAGGCTTTCTTTGTCTGTTTCCCTATCACCACTGCATTTATTTAGCTCTAGACGTGAGGAAGACATATCTGGGGGTCACAGATGGGGAGGAGGTTAGGATGGAGGATGTGGGTGTGTGTTGGAAATGATTTTTGTGGGGGTCAGAGGAGGACAAATAAGGCACAGTGATGATAATACCAAAAAAAGAAGTCTAGAATTCAGTGATTGGAGATTTGATGAACTGCCTAACTGAATGGCTAATTGGTCCAAAGTTTAGGAGCCGCCATCTTGTAACTTCGCAAAGAGATTTCAGGAATGTTTTGTCAGCTGCCATTAAGAGCCTTTGGTCTTTAGGAAGGAGGGAAATAGAAACATCCCAAGAAACAACATAAATGAATCAAATCCTCTTGTTCCTTGCTTTGGAGTCTCAAATCCATCTGAATGATTCCTGGTGAATCCACCAAGTCCTGGGGTCCTGCATTTACTAGTTAATAAAAAGAATTTTATCCGAGCATTGACTTCTTGAAGGCATTGTTAAAGACCTTGGAGTCTTTGAAGCCGAGTAGACTTGGAGAGAAGGGCTCAGTTCCTGTTAGCGTTCATGTGAGAAGCTCCTGCCCCTAGAGCAGGCTTTGCTGTGTACTAGGAACCCCATGGGTCCCCCACAAGCCTCTTGGGGTTCTTTTGCTCCACTTTGAAGGAACAATATAATTGGGGTTAGCCTCATTGTACTGATCTATGTGGTAAATGAGGAGATAAAAGAGAGATGAGAGTTTTAGAGAGCAGTCGTATTTGAATAATCTTTAAAAGAACACTGCATTTTTTTGAGAACAAAATTATAATATGCCATTTAAAGTCACAGTTTTTAGAAGCTGAAAATATGCCTCTAATTGAAATATTAAAAGACTTCTGGCAGTCAGGGTTCCTTCTAATCTCTAAACAAGTATTCTAGTTTTAAAACATCTAACACCAAGAGATCGATGGTGGTACAATTGATAATCATAAGATATTGTGGTCTTGGTTAACGTTCATGTCAAATGTATTTTTCTTGGAAACATTTTGACAATTGAGTGGATTTTTACTTCATGTCATAATCCCTATTCTTCCTTTTATTTTGCATATGAAATGATTCCAATAAGAAGCAAACCATCAATTGGGGGTTCTGTCATTACAATTAAAATTAGCATTTAAGTCTAATAACTTGGTCTTTAGTGTTTGTTTATGTGGCTATTTTTGTGCTAGCACTGGGGCTTGAAATGAGAACCTCAAAAACTGGGTTTCTCTTTTCCATTCACAGCTGGTGCTCTACCACGAGCCGGGTGTCCAGTTCTCTAGTAACTTGTTATGGAGCTAAGGTGAATACCATCACAGCTTGCCTGACATTCTCTGGGTTTTGCACCTAATGGTTTCCTATCCCAGGAAACCCATCGGTCTTAGATAAATGAAGATACGAGCAGTAGGTTTATGCTACTATTCCATTTTTAATTGAGTCATGACCTCTTAGATGATGGTTTGTCCTTGACTGAATAAAGGTTTCTGTTTCTACTTTCAGAATCCAATTGTTGTAGAGACCTTAGTGATGATCTTATTTCATAGATGAGGAAAGTAAACCTTGGGAAAGAAACACTACCAATCTGTTGTGAATGTTAGCATTAAAACCCTAGACTATATACACTTTTTTTTTTTTTTGCTGGTGCTGGGCCTTGAACTCTGGGCTTGGATGTTGTTCCTGAGCTTTTGTGCTCAAGGCTAGTGCTCTACCACTTGAGCTACAGTTCCACTTCCAGCTTTTTGTGGTTAATTGGAGATAGGAGTCTCATGGATTTTCCTGCTCAGGCTGGCTTCAAACTGTGGATCTCAGCTCAACCTCCAGAGTAACTAGGATTACAGGCATGAACTACCAGAGCCTCACTAGACCATATACTTTTTAGATACTGGGACCATATGACAAGCTCTCAGCCCTGAATCTAGTTTGAAATTGGTACTTAGCAAACATATTTTGAATGAGTGAGTTGAATCAATTAATAAGTAGATATCTTTATGTAATTGGGTCGCATTACATCATGAACATTTTCTTCATTTCATGAGAAAGGCTTTGAAGTTATAATGTTTAATGGCTGGATAATTCTACCCATCTTCTCTTGGTGAGAAATAAGGGTTTTGTCCATTATTCTCTCTGATGTATTTTATAATAAATATAGTTGATTGGAAATCCCATTTTGGTTATTGAACTATGGACATAAATTATAGTTTGGACTATCAAATTAGCATATTCAACTTTTACTTTCATTACTGGGGGTTGAAATAAGTGTTCTATCATTTGAGTTATGCCTTTATTACTTAGGCTTTTAGTTTTTTTTCAGATAAGGTCTCATGCTAATTTTGCCCAGGTCAGCCTCGGACTTCTTACCTTTGCATCTTGAGCATCTTACATTACAGACATGCACTCCCATGCCCAACTCATTTATGAGATGGAATCACTGAATTCTGTTGGGCTGGCTTCAAAACATGGTCCTATTCTCTCCACCTCCCAGCTAAACATATTCAACTTTTTATTTTTATTTTCATTATTATCTTAACTTTAGTCCACAGACCCCACTGAAAAAATAAGAGATTGCTTCTGTGTTGTGAAGATTTAATTAAGAGGATTGTACTAGGGAGTTTTTTTTTTCTTTCAAAGATTTGCTCTCCCTCTTGATTTCTCTTTTGCTTTAATAAAATAAAAAATAGCTAATATAAGTTAAGAAGTAAGTGTCTGCCCAGGTATGGATTTAGAAATGTTTCTTGTCGTGAGTGAGGTGGTGGATGTGATGGTGTATATAGTCAAGGCTTTTGATTTGGGCTGCCCAGGTTTGTACTCCGTTGAGTTACTCTAGCAAGTTACTGAAGCTATTGAACCTATACTGTGGGGTGTTGTGAGAACTAAACATGTGTGTATATGTGTCTATGCCTGTCATATAGCAAAAAATTATAAAACTATAAATATTAATGTATTGGTTAATACATACAAATGTGTTTGTTAATAAAATGCTAACTACGGGGACAGACATGCCAAAGAACCTCATGGCATGGGAATACATTAAGTAAGTTTATTGAACACTCAGGAGAGAGTATATTCCTGGCTGGGTGGTTTTCATGTGATCACCCCATCACAAGTGGCTTCCCTCTGCTGGTCCTTCCTTTTATGTATTTATAGACTCCTTTCCCTTCACACAGAGGACAGGGAAAGAGGGAGAATAGAAAAATCACATGGAAAATTCTATGGTCTGGGAGAAGAAATGCCTCATATCATCTTCACTTATATTCTATGATCTTTTGGCAAGAGCTACATTCAATAGCTACATTTAATAGCAAGGAAAGCTGGGAAATGTTTACTATGTGTGTGCCTAGAAGATAGAGGAAGAAAATTTGTAACATATAGCAATCTATATTAGAAACATAGTAATGTCTATTAGAAAATAAACCCTGCTATCTGCAGGTATATATAGTTATAGAGAGAATGCTATTGAGGAAAATTCTCAAATGTTCAGTATGCAGAATTCCAATACACTGTTGATAATCAACTAAGGTGTCACCTAAGCTGGGTAGTGTGTGTGCATGTGTGTGTGTGTGTGTGTGTGTGTGTGTGTGTGTGTGTGTGTGTGTGTTTAACTGGTTTTGGTCAAAACCACCTGTAATAAAATCCACAAATAAAGCAGGGTTTCTGGAGATCCATCTCTCCTACTGTTGAGTATTAGCTTTCTTAGCCCCCATTGTAAGTCAGACAAGGTATAAAAGATGGGTCATAGAGCAAAGGGTCATAGAGCAAAGAACAAGTTCCCATTACATAGCACAGCCATGGAATAGGGTTTTCCAACTCTCCATTCCTCTGAAAACTATTCTTGGTTGATTTCTAACCTACTTACTACCAACACATTCCTTCCCAAAGTTTCCATAGCCTTCAAGCAAGGAGGGACTGTCAGCTGGCTCTGACACTAACTTACATCTTTCTTTCTTCCAGTAATGGTAAAACTTTAAGTTCAGAATCGTTCCTCATAAGAAAATGCTTAGAGACTACTGCACTGGAATTCGGTGCTCCTATTATCATAAATTTAATATCCACACTTACTTGTAGTCATATAGAGGGGCCCATGGGGCTGTAAAAGAATGATAGGTAGATAGACACATGGGTATATGCACATTATACAGAGACACTGAAACTCAGAATTTCCTCTTCATTTCATCTACTACCATTGTCTGTCAAGTTTGTCTGCATTTTGTCTAGGCTTCATTTTCCTTTAATAATAGAGGACTTTTAAAAAAATAATAGAGGACTTAAAAAAAACTTTGACCATGTGAACAGTCTCCTGTGAGTAAAACACTAGCCATATTCCATTTTCATAGATAAGTAATCAGCTACGGAAAATCCTCAGGCTTCTGTATTCGAGTGCCTTTGTAGCACCTGAGTCTGTATCCTTGCCCAAACCTTGCATTACAAACAAGCTATCTTTTGGAAAAGAGATGTAGTGTTTGAGTTTCCAACTGAGTTTGGAAAAAGAAAACTGCAGATAGATATGCGATATATAAATGGCAACTTATCCAGGTTTCAGAAGCAGGGTCATTGCAATTCGTTTCGGCAGTACTGCAGGATTTTAGATCTGAAAAGTACCTCAGATAGGATCTGCTTCAAGCCTTTCATTTCATAGATGAGTAAGCTGAAGTCTCAAGAAGGCTAGCACTTCCACCAACTTCAGAGCAGCCGGGGAATCCGACTGGGTTTAACCCTTATTCCGGGTCCCACAGCTGGTTAATCACCGAGCTAAACCTGAAACCTCATTCTTTTGATTTTCAGACCAGGGTTCTTTTTCATATGTTAGTATAAGTTTAACTATTCGAACTCCTCAGCTCTGCCAGGTGTTAGTACATATGTTCTTAAAGAGTCTGCTAGGTGGCTAAATATGAACTCAAAAGCACAGGCAACAAAAGCAAAAATAGACAAACAGGACTACATCAAACGAAACAGCTCCGCAGAGCCAAGGAAATGAGACTAAAGAGATAAGTGACAGAATGAGAGGGGGAAAATACATCTGATGCCTCTGATAAGGATTAGTATCTGAAATATATAAGGAACTCAGATAACTGAATGCTAAGAAAATCAATAACTTGATTAGAAATAAGTGAAGGATCTGAATGCACAATTTCCAGAAGACGACTTACAAATGGCTAATCAGAAGATGAACAATTTCTCATCATCACTAACAGAATAAGGAAAATCATGAGATATCACCTCATATTTATAAGAATGGGCATTATAATAAAGAAAGATAACTGTGTTAATGAGGATGTGGGGAAAAGGAAACCCCTGGACATCTTTGGTGGGGATATGAGTGAGGGCAGCCACTATGGAAAATAATAGGGAGATTGCTCAAAAAATAATTAAAAATAGAACTGCCGTACGATCTAACAATCTCACTGCTGGGTATAGAAAGGGAAAATTTTTATTGTTCTAATTTTGGTAACAGACTTAAAAAATAAAAGACTGGGAGAAAGTGAGGGAGGGAGTGACACTGTTCAAAAAGAAATATACATGGGCTGGGAAGGTGGCTCAGTGGTAGAGCACTTGCCTTGCATGCATGGGTTCCATTCCTCAGCACCACATAAGCAAAAAGAAAAAGAAAAAAGCCAGAAGTGGTGCTGTGGCTCAAGTGGTAGAGTGCTAGCCTTGAGCTGAAGAGCTGAGGGACAGCGCCCAGACCCAGAGTTCAGGCCCCATGACCGGACCCCCCCCCCAAAAAAAAGCAATATACTCATTACCTGGCTAATATAACTGTATACCCTGTGTATATCACAATAAAAATTTAAAAAATAAGCATATTTTGAAACATTTGGGTGTCTAGTTTCAGAGCCTGTGTCTGTGTTGCTAATTCTGTCAGTCCAGGCAAATGCTATATAAGGTATTTGGAACAAATAAGACAAAGATTGTTGAGTGGTTTTAATATCTACATGATATGTCCTTTCTAAGTGAGAATGTGTTATGTCTCAACACATACTAAGAAAGAAAATGATACAGAAACATCAGGAGTTAAAGGGATAGGAGTTTTTTAAAAAAGATCTCTCAGATGGGTGATTTGAGTGGATTAAATATGAGAAAGACTGATTTAATTTTAGTGAATATGGAAAAAGTTCATCATCCACAATACAAAACTAATTATTTAACGAATTTGGTAATTAAGAGGTTTGGGGAATCTAACTAGTTTTATTCAGTAATTCTTGCTGTGATGAGTTGGATTATATTGTTCACAAATTCATCTGTTGCATTCCTAGCCACCTGGATGTCAGAATGTAGGCTAATTTGGAAATGGGATCTGTAGATATAATTCATTAAAATGAGGCCAATTGGAGTGGGCTGATCCATGCCACCCACGCTCTTTTGAAAAGTGGGAAACGGGATCCAGGCACACACACACATACACATGTCATACAAAGGCATTTTGCTGACTGTTTTGGAAATGGGGCCTCATGGAATTTTCTGTCCTGGCTGACTTCACACCATACTCTTCAGGATCTCAGCCTCTTGAGTAGCTAGAATTACAGATATGAGCCCCGGACACCTGGCTAAGACTCTTCCTTATCCAATAGCTGGGCATGGTGGTATGCACCGGTCGTGCCAACAATGTGAGATCAAGAGGACCAGGGTCCCAAGCCAGCCCTGGCAGGAAAGTTCATAAGATCCAATTTCAGTGGAGCTAGGTGTGTGTGGTGGCATGGGCGTGTCTTCTCAGCTCTGATGAGAAGCCTAAAATAGTGGGATCTTAGTTCCGGCATGGATTCTGGGAAAAAAGTGAAAGCCTATCTCAAAATCTACCAGGGCCCAAAGGGTCCAAGTTGTTGCTGGGTGATCTAGAACCTGCCTAGCAGATGTGAGACCCTGAGTTCAACTGCAATACTACCGGTACAAAGAAAGGAGGGGGAGAGGGAGGGAAGGCAGGGAAGGAGAGAAGGGAGGAAGAAAAGAAAGAAAGAAGGAAGGAAGCTATTCAAGAACATGACTTTATCTACATTTAAATTTAGTTGAATTCCTCATTTAGGCATTTCAGTGCAAGAACATCCTTTTCACATGAAAGAAAAAGAAATGGAGGGGAAAGAGAAAGGGGAAACATTCGACAGAGATGTTGTATGGGATTTCTCTTCTGAGGGGGATATTTTGGGTCTTTTATTGGAAGCATTTGTAAGCTGATGATACTTGTGGATGTAATTATAGGAAAACTGCTTATAGGGTTTGGCCCAGATTCAGACAAGATCCATGCATAAGACTAAAATCACAAGCAATGGTAGACAAACTTAAGCTACCTTAAGTTACTTCACAGATCTGTTCATACAATCTTTCACTCTTTAATGTCTCTCAAATGTTGGAAACTATCTATTTAAGACATTGGAAATCCATGAAGTATCTGATATGGTTGGATGATAACTTGGGATATGCTGTGTCACAGGACCCACAAGCGTGGGCTCTGGATTCAGTCTCTTGACTTTTAGAATCCTTAGTGACTGTATTCACAGAATGGACCATAATACTATTAACTGAATCCTGTTGCTGCAAGGATGAACTGAAATAATACGTCTAAAAGTATTTTCCCATTTCCCAAGTCATAATAAATTTATTTCTTACAGTCACTGAGTTACCTTGAATTGCTATCACAAATATCCAAGGTAGCCAGCTTATAAAGAGAAAAGGTTTGTTCTAGCTCAGTTTCAGAGATTTTAGTCCATAGCTGGTTATTGCCTGTGGTTAAGCAATGCATCATGGTAGGACTGAATGGCTGGATAAAACCACTCACTGCATAGCCAAGAAGGAAAAGAGAGAGAAGAGGCTAGGGTCCCCTTTTCCCTTCAATGGCATGTTCTCAATGACCTGAAGACCTTCCACAAGGCCCCATTCCTTACAGGTTCCACCAATTCCCAACTCATCTGGAGACCAAGTCTTTACTACATGGACCTTTGGACACTTTCCCTGTCCTTGGGTTCTTTGGAATCTCAAATGGGATCCTCAGCTGGGCAGTACTTTGGAGAAGAGCTGCTGTTGTCATAATTTTTCCAGAGAGAGGAGAGATGTGATATTTACAATGTGTTGTGCCTTCACCCTTGTTCTTTATAATGTGTTCTCCACCATCACCAACATACAGAGACCAGCTGTTCCTCCCTTTCAGTTATCAGTAATTCTGTCAGATGATCTCATTGTTGTCATTTATTATGGACTGATTTTATCTACTATATCTAATTTAGTAAACACTCCACTGCCTGTTTACTAGACAAACATAGAGTTCCCACTGTGTTTTAAGTACTATTTTCATCTTTGAGATGAACTAGGCTACAGCGAGGTAGTAACCTGAGGAATAATGTCGAAAGAAGCAGAAATTATTCTTGCCTCTGCCTATTCATATTTGTGGAAAATTGCAAATGGGGTGGTCATCATTTGTCTGGAATAGAGGGGCTGTCTGAGCCAAAAAGCTTTTAAAAACTGGAACTGAGTGATCTCCCCTCTCCCCCGCCCCAGATAGGAATGACATTTTGGTGGTAAAACCAGGAAGATTCTTGCTTAACTGGGACAAAGCGAGTCCCACTAAGAGTTGCTGTCTCCCTTGTTATCTTCTCTTCTCCATATTAAAGGATATAATAATTCTTTATGTTCAAAATGGAAAAATTTAAACTGGTAATGTAGTGCATATTCTTTATGGAGTATTAGACAGGAGCTCAGATCCTGGCTCTAAACCTCCTCCTGTTAGCCTCTTAGCAAATTTGATCAATTCTCTCATTTACAGAAGCAGAAATATTCATCCATTTAAATGAGGTTATATGGGGTACAAGTGCCTGGAACACAGAAGGGCAATCACTTTGTAAGTTTTGACTTTTGAATAAGAAGAATATATTACACTGACTTAACAATAAGAAATTTCCTGTACATGTATTTGCCAAAGATTTGCTCTGGAAATACTACTTGTATTGTTTGATTTGGATATGTTTTAGGTTTCTAATATAACTGTAAACATACTGAGTACAGGCATGATCTTTTTATGTCTTTGATATTGTTTCTAGAATTCTGTATGGTCAAATTCTTGGGATTCAAATTGCTAGGATGATATGTAATACCTTGGGAATAAAATATTTTATCTGTATTTGAAATGTCATTCTACTGCCCTGAATGTTAATTTTTCTATAAATAAAAGGAGTCAATTCAGATGGTATCCTTTTGAAGCCCCTCCTTTGCCTAAGTTATTACATTTAAATCCTTTTATCTGTGAGATTCCTTGCCACGTGCAAATTCAATGACAGGAGAAGGTGGCAGAGACAAGACAGATGTACATTTTTCCGTGCTAACTAGCTAGAAATTCTTCTTTGCCCAACACAGTTGAAATGCCAAAGCTGGGTTTAGAGGTGTGGCTCAGTTGGTGGAACACTAACCAATGAGTTTGAATCCCAGTCTTGAACCTAGAAGTAAAAAAGTCAGAGCAAACAGTGTGAGTCCTGGAGTTTATAAGCAACAACAGCCAGTCAGTCACATGCAAACCCATATTAGCCAAATATAGGTAAACGTCTCTGTAATTTCTAATTTTCTGTTAACATAATTCTAGTTGGTCTGCTCATTTGTAAACACTCAAGGGCTTTCTTTAAAAGTGCCAGTTGTCCAGACACCAGTGGCTCACACTAGTAATCCTACCAATTTAGGAGGCTGAGATATGAGGATCACAATTTGATGCCAGCCAGGGCAGGAAAATCCATGAGACTCTTTATCTCCATTTAATCACAAAAAGTCAGGAATGGAGCCAGGTACAGTGCTCAGGCCTTAAGTTCAAACCCCAGGACTGACACCAAAAAACAAAACAAAGGGCTGGGAAGGTGGCTCAGTGGTTGAACGCTTGCCTTGCATGCATGAGGCCCTGGGTTCGATTCCTCAGAACCACATAAGAAAAAAGAAAAAAAAAGCTGGAAGTGGTGCTGTGGCTCAAGTGGTAGAGTGCTAGCCTTGAGCTGAAGAGCTGAGGGATAGCACCCAGGCCCAGAGTTCAGGCCCCATGTCCGGACCCCCGCCCCCCAAAAAAAAACTAGACCAAAAAACCCCAGATAACAACAATAAAAAACCAAGTGCCAATTGAGAGAAAATATCACTCATAAACATAGGTAGTTTGACTCTTGTGGAATTGTTTCCCCATTTCTCCTTTTTCTGCCTCCCACCATCTCTTCTGCATTAGGCAATTTCTGTGAGTAACTTTGTGTCAAATGTTTGCCTGTTGTCTTTGACATATGTTGTTATACTATGGCTCTCCTGACAATGGAAGCTGCTGAAGCCAGATGTTTTACGGCTCAAGACTGCAGATTCTGAGAGCAGCCTCATTCCTGGAATATTGGATCAGCCCTAAGCCAGAGAGATCTGCTAAAATTCCCCTTCTGATATTTAAAGGATATTCTTGAGTTCATGCCTGGGGATTATAAGAGGTGATTCTCAGTGTTTTCCCCCTCCACTCAGATGACGGGGCGGGGGTGGATAAGTGAATATTGACACTGATGCAAAGAGCTAAAGTGACCTCAGGTTTTATTAGAAGAAGTATTTTGCTTGGAAAAGAGGAGCAATTCTAACCAAAGATGAGCAGCTGTCTTCAAACTAAATTATTCATTTATTCAACTAAAATGTATGACACCTATTCTGTGAAAGGCACTGTGCTGGGAGAGATATAAAAATAATAAGTAGCACACCAAGACAGACATAAATCATATTAAATGAGAGTTTGGGGGTGTGGGGAGGGATTGTTGCTGCTCTGGTTTGGCTCGTGGAACTGTCAAGATCTTTAGTAGAGAAGTTGCTGCAGACCCACATGTCTTCAGGGCTGGCAGATACGTGCAGAAGCTGGCCTGGTGGGTTGATGCCAAATTGGAGAAGATATGCTTGCTCTGTTTAAAGTGGGCAGCTGTTACTCGGATCTTTGCGTCTGTCATTTTGTGAAACTGTGGATCTGGCTTTGGCAAAAAGGAACTGGAAATCCAGTGAAACATGTTATTTTCACATACAGATGTTCTTCAACTTAATGATAGGGTTATATCCTGATAAACCCACTGGAAGTTAAAAATGTTACATTGAAAATGCATTGAACACAGCTAAACTGCCGACCATAATAGCTTGGTAATATAGTGCCCTGTTGTATTGATTGTTCACACTCATGATTGAATGGCCAACTGAGACCTGTGGCTCACGGCTACAAAACTCAGGTTCCCAATAAATATGAAATTGAGTAGGAATACACTTATCTTTTATTATTACATATGTTATATATTATGTAATATATAATATATAGCATGTGTCATATAACACATAATATTCTGTATAATCATATATAATTGGTGCCAACTGTACATAAAAATGAATACAACCATGCTTCCCCCTCTACCCCCTCTCTGCCCTAAAGTTTGCACAAAGAGAAGAAAACCAACCAAACAAGAAAAAATCTATAAACAATATAGCTTTGGTATGGTCTCTAACAAACATCCGGGCTCATCTGTATGCACCCTGTGACATCCACACAAGGACTAGAGCTAATAGTGTGTTTCCCATAGCATTAGGCCATGTGTGATGTGTACACTGGGAGGGGTTTAAGGTGCAGCCCTTAGCACAATCTGACGATCAGTAAGCACCTGGTACATTTAAACCTCTGCTTCCAGCGTGATCCCCGGCTAACCAACAAAGAGTTATGTTACTGGAGAGAATTCAGAAATGAGCTGGAATGAGAAGTAAATTTCAGCAAGATTCCCTAAAATAGAGGCATTCACAAAGCTGTTTAGAGACTTGGGTAATTTTTTAGTTTATTGTTTATTTCTGAGGTGACTCTGGAGCTTCACGGCACATTCATGAATGAGAAGTGTGGGTTTTTTATGCCAGTTTCAAGTTTTTTGTGTGTCTGTTGTTTTTTTTTAAACTATGTTTCTGTAGTATAATTTGAAATCTGATACTGTGATATCGCCACTTCACTCTTTTTGTACAAAGGATTTCCTTTGCTATTTGGGGTCTTTTATGTTTCCACAACAGATTTAGGATTACTTATTTTTTTAATTTCTGCAAAGAATGACATCGGGATTCTGATGGGCATTGCATAGAATCTATAGATTTTGTTTAGTAGGGTAGTCACTGTAATGATATTAACTCTGCCAATCCATGAGCCCAGGTATTCTTTCCATCTCTTAGTGTCTTCTTTAATTTCTTTTTTTTTTAATTTTTATTGTGAAAATACTGTACAGAGGAGTTACAATTACATGGGCAAGATAATGAGTACAATTCTTATCAAGCATTGTACCTCCTCCTTTGTTTCCCCTCCCCATCCCTTCCCATCTCTCCCCCCACCCCACCCTCCGCCAAAGATGTAAAGTTCGTTTTTCGAAATAACAACTTATACATCTCATTGTTGCGATGGGGCCACCTGTATCCCTATTTAAACAATTTGTTTTTGCCCTTCCCCTCCACAAATTGTTTCTTTAATTTCTTTCTTGAAAGTTTGGTAGTTTTCATTGTGGAGGTCTTTCACCTCCTTGGTTTAGTTTATACCTACTTTTTATTTATTTCTTTGTGTTTTGAAGCTACTGTGTGTGGTATTGTGTTCTGATGTCTTTCTCAGCCTGCTCATTGTTGCTATGAGGAAAAGCTACTGATTTTTATGTGTTAATACATCCTGATATGTTGCCAAAAGTGTTTGTCAGATCTATGCATTTTTTGGAGGACACTTGAAGGCACTTAAGTAATTTTTAGAAGCATGTCTTCTGCACATATGGGAGATGTAAGAATGTGCATTCTAGAGCTGGACTCCATAGGATTAAACCACAGCTCTGTCACTTCCTGGCAGTATTGCTTATGACAACCAAACTTACTCTTCACCAACTTTTTCATTTGGGAAACGGAGACTTTAAAATAGCCTCTTACAGCTTATGTGACGATCAATCTGTGAATGTACATTAAGCACTTAGAATAGGCCTAGGAAGGAAATAAATGTCCCATAAATATTACCTATTATTATTTTATTACAGTCTAATCTTAATTTTCCATTTCCTTGATTTCTCTTCTAATAGACTATGAGCTTCTCAAAGGTAGAGATTCAATCATTTTTCTCTATCTTCTATCTCAAACGTCTAGTGTAAGGCGTAGCAAAAAGTACATGCCCCCAAATAAGCAATTTTAATATAATTCTAATATGTGAGAGGGTTCAGCATAAAACATCATAAAGACCTCTAGTCCATCTACCAATTTACAACCCATCTAAACAATGTCCATTAATAGTGACATTTATCTTGTTATTTAGCCTTATAAGACTACTCACTACTTTCTCTCTCAAGCGTATCTAGAGTTGAAACTTGCTGGCTTCTCTCATTCTCCAAATATTTCTTAGATTCTCATTTTCCTGTCTATCAAACAGTTGAGTAACTCACACCCATAATTCTAGCTCTGTGGAAGGTTGAAATCGGAAGGATTGGTGTTCAAGGATAGCTGGGGTGTAAAAGTTATGATACTGTTGGATGCTGGTGGCTCAGGCCTGTAATCCTAGCTCCTCAGGAGGCTGAGATTTGAGGATCATCCTTTGAAGCCAGCCTGAGGAAGAAAGACCATGGGACTCTTATCTTCAATTAACCACCAAAAAGCCAGAAGTGGAGCTGAGATTCAAGTGATAGAACACTAGCCCTGAGCAAAAAAGCTTAGGGACAGTGCCTTCCCCTGAGTTCAAGCCTCAGGATAGGTGGAAAAAAATCATGATACTTCATCTCAATCAGTAAAAAGCTGGATATGGTGGAATGTACCTGCTTATCAAGCTGTAGGTCTTGCACACAAACTCTAGTACAATAAAGAAATAAATAAATGGAAAATATACTCAGAAAAGATGCTTATTGTTGCACAGAATGATGTTCAGCAATTTTAAAAAATTACTTCTTGGCCTGTGTTCAATATTATTCATTTAGATGACTAAAAATCTTGGGGATTCTATTTAAGTACTATTATGGTTGTGTGCCTCAAAAAGATAGGTTGAAATTCTAACCTCTAAGCCCATTTTTGGAAATAGGGCTGTTGTAGCTGTACTTTGTTAAAATGAGGTCAGGCTGAAGTTAGATGAAACCCTAATCCAACATTTCTGTTCCTTACAAAAAAGAGGAGAGAGACCCAGGGAGAAGAAGCGGTGTGGTAAAGGAGGTAGAGACCGGAGTGGTGTGACTGTAAGCCAACAAACATCCAGATTTCCTAACTTCCACTAGAAAGTGACGAAAAAAAAAAACAAGGATTCCTTCCAGTCTCGGGAGAAGCATAGTCCTGTTTATATCTCGATTTTGGACGTCTTGTATCTAGAACTGTGAGAAAATGAATTTAGAAATTATTTTAAGCTGCTTAGCTTGAAATACTTAGTTACAACAGCCCTAGGAAATTAATACATGCATGTCCTAGGCTAAAGTTAATAACCATCACTTCCAAAAGCAACTCCAAAAAATGAGCAAAGTGAAATTTTTGCACAGATGGCTAGAGTTTTCTCCTCTAAAAAACTGATTGTAATAGTAGAACAACAAGTAGTCTTCTTAGGGAAAGAGAAACAACTCTTTGATCTATTATATTCCTTAGAGGCTTTTGGTTTATGTTTTTAAATTCTCCTTTGAACTTCCAAACTTTTGTCATAAAGAAGTTTGGATCCCAGGAGGGCCAGAAGGCTTTCAGTCATCCTTGCTTTAGAAGGTAAAAGGATCCTGTTTGCATTTACTATTTATGAGCTATGTCATCATATTGTCATGTGATGCTCTATTTAAGGAACCTGCGAATGAGATGAGAGTTATTATCCTTTAATGTAGTGAGGATGATGGTAAATTGCAGTGTGATACGTAACTGAGCTGTCAGTGTGTGTGTGTGTGTGTGTGTGTGTGCACACGCACGCACGCACATGCGTGTATGCACGTGCGCTGCTCAGGTGCTTGAACTCAGGTCCCTGAGCTCCTTTACTCAAGGCTAGCACTCTACCATTTGAGCTATAGCTTCACTTCTGGTGTTTTTTGGTGGCTAATTGGAGATAAAGTCTCAGACTTAGCTACCCTGGCTAGCTTCAAACTGTAATCTTTGAAGCTCAGCCTTCTAAGTAGCTAGGATTACAGGCAGGAGCCCTCAGTGCTCATCTATGTCATTCTTTCTGTAGCAGGGGTATTAACGTTGTTCACTTGGAAATTAGTGAAGAACGCAGCCTATTTACGCATGTAGTATTTGACGTAAAGCAATTTTTTGTTGTTAGAAATAGCATTTAAGGCTTTAATTTTAGGGCATGATTCATGGGAAGACCTTGAACTCTGAGCAGTTCTGTAGTGCTGAACTCACAAGCACACGTTCAATAAAGCCCACATTAAATAAGGAAAGCCGTTACCTTTATTGTCATTTCACTTTCAACCAGGGGCTGCTGTCATTTCCGCTGTGAAGTTTCATGTAGTTTCTGAGTATTCGGAGAATGAAGTGAAAATGGTCAAAGGGAGCGGAGCTGAAGCTAAAAATGAACCTTATTGTCACTCAAATTGTTTTGGGTGAGAATTTAATTTGTATTTATTTATTTATTTATTCATACTGGGAATTGAACTCAGGGACTTATCCATGCTGAATGTGTGCTCTACCACTTGAATCACACCTTTAGCTCCCTTGTGCCCTGATTATTTGGGGGCTGGCTTTATTATTATTATTATTATTTTAAAGCTTTTAAGGCATTGTGGTGGAAAGTAACATAAGTGGCAAACTAGTCCTGTCATGAGAAAGCTTCCTGGGCCTATGCTTTCTACATGGTAATTGTACTGACCTCAGCTTCAAAGATGTATAAGGTATGAAATGATAATATTCTTCTTTATAATGGGATAAGTCTACATTTTCTTAAGTCAGTTTTTAGCTCAGGTTGCAACTGAACCATTGTGATTTGTTTTTCATGGTTATTTTTTAAAAAAATAATTTGTCCATTTTCCCCCTAGATTCATTCCAAAATATCTGGAATTTCATGAAATGATTTTTCTCCTCCTGAAATCCACCTTTTGTTGATTTTGGCATTATATATCACAGTTCCCTAAATCACTGGATAAATCATGTTCATTCATTTGCTTATTTACTCAGCTATTTCCATTATGGGGGTCACTAATAAAACATATTAAGAATAGAGCAAATATCCCTAGGTCAGCATTGTATTGCCTAAATTTTGGGTTCATTTTAGTAGATTAATTGTGTAAAGGGTTTAATCTTAAAATGAAAAATAAACATAGAAACATGCTTACTGAAGATCATGTATAAGTGAATGAATAAATCCTTTAGGAATTTTTAGCAGAAAAAAAGTTATTTCTCAGCTTTCAAAATTCCTTTCAGAATTCCTTTCATTCTTTCAATTTCTTTTCATTCTTGGGTTGACTCAATGGACCAAATTGGCCACTGAAGGATGTGCTGGGGCGAGACATGACATATGGGACTGAAGAAAGCATTCAAAGCATGAAACTTAGAAGTCCTTAGTAGGAATGCATGTGTCACTGCAGAGAACCAAGTAGCTGATGTTTTGAAGCCCTTTCTGCACCCTTCATTCTGTAGCAGGATTAACAGCTATTTTTCAACAGTTTTCTGTGTTTTCCTTTTAAATCTCCCCCACCATGACTCCTCTGTCTTTCTGTTTCTCTTGCTTTCTGTCCCTTCTCCTTACAGACTTTCGTTGGAGGCAAAAACAGGGTCCTGGTTAGGAGTGCTCAAAAGAAAGAATAAGATGCACGTTATCCAACAGACACTTCAAGTTTAAGAAGGGAAGCCTATTGAATGGTGAGAAGCTCTTGATCCATGAAAAGCTCTCTGTGAGATATATTGAAAATGAAATGACACAAATTATTATACAACGCTTGCCAAGCAAGAATGTCATTCTAACAGGAAGACCAGTTGCCTGCCTTGTTAGTTTCATCTTGAGGTTTCTGCATTTTGGTAGCTCAAGACATGTGTTTATCAACTGGAGTTATGGTATAGTAGGAATCCACTGTCTTACTTATGGGTAGATTTGAGCAAATGAAGAAACACAGACAATGATGTCTGTAAGATAATGACATTGGATTCACAGTGAACCCATTGCTGTATGCCAAGCTTAGTTTACTTCTAGGTAAGAGATCACCAGTATTGAAATAAAGATACATTTAACTTGCCCTGAAGAGGTGGATTAGATAAGAGAGAGGACACGTGCATTATTTGTCATGTATTCATTTCTTTGCCAGCCATTCCCTCCCAAGTCTATTCTCTTCGTTCATAAAATACAACTCGATGCTTCTCTGCAAAGACCGCTTTTTTCCCTACTGGAAAACAACACAATGTACACTCGTTTGTTTTTTCCTTCCTTCTGCAAAAGGATTCCAGACCACTGACTATCATGGAAAACAAATTTTTATAACCTTTTAGAATGTTTTGACTTGTAGCATCATTATATTAGACCACTTTCTCTTCTCCAGTCTGATTAGCTATCATTACCCTGACAGAAAAAAAAATGTGTTCTCCTCTGTGATCTTCTCTCTGAGGATAAGCATGAAAATGAAAGGCCACCTGTTACCATTTAGAAAGACATTTCCCCCCCTTTAAATCCACTTGACATTTCAAGGCTTCACATCTGCTACTTGGCGATAACATTTTCCTTTGTGGACTATATGGTTTCTAGAAAGGGTGTTGGGTGGGTCAAAAATCTTGTCAAGAATTAAAACTGTTAAAATTCCTAAGCAAAAGGTTGTTTCAGGTTTTCACTCCTTGTAGGGGAAATGAAGTGCAATTATATGGTGCCCTTCTATAAAGATATACCAAACACATTTCCTCTCCTGTACTGATGACTGGAAGTGATTGTCTGAGTGGCTGCACTATTAATAGATCACCAGGTAAAGGAACCTACATCAATTTGGGATGTCTGTGATAGGTGAAGGATTGGAGAGGGTGTGCCCTTGACTGTTCATTCATTCTCTGAGGATTCAAGGTTGTCTCTGTAACAATTAGATCTTCAGCTGTGACAGTAGAGTGGCCCCAGGCAGGTGACATCACCATCTACCCTCAAGTTCTTTAGTTGTTCTCCTCCTGTGGTCTTAGCCACATGGACACCTGCGAGTTCTCCAAAGTGGAGTAAATACTGTCCTAGATTTAGTAACAAGCTCAAGCAATGTGTTGTGTTAAGCAAGTCATGTTAAGCGTTCGTCTGCCACCCTCCCCTCTGGACCCCAAGGGTGTCTTAGTTACCAATGAGATTTCCGTGGCAGCATTATTTGCTCTTGGAGCTGGGGCGATGCCACACATGGCCTGCAAATGAAGATAAGAGGTGGCTTGCAGACAGCAGCGGTTGTGGGCAGATAAGAGCGTGTTGTTTCATGCCAGAGGTTAATGGGAAATGTCACTGTAGTGGTGGATTTTTTCCCAATCCTTTGTTCTCATTTTGATGGAGGATGTGGTCTCAGCCAAACCCAGGATCCTATTTCCAAGAACAACTGCCACTTGGTGGATCAAATACTCCTTCTGTCCCGGGAACACTGTGTCTGTCTGCTGTATTTAGTCTACATTCCTGGCATAAAAGTTCCCCTGTCTGAGCCTTAGGTCAACAAATGGCTAATCTTGTCTTTGCTACACATTGTTCTCTTGCAATGCTTTAAGAAATTTCTTTTTTTTTCTGAAGGGGGTATATAAGTGACAGAAGTATATTTCAAATCAACCCATAAATATCATTGCCAGCTTATTAATGGAGAGCCGATCCAGGAACAAGTCAAATTGAAAGTTTTATTCTTACATTTCTTTTTTTAAGATATGGTCATTTGGGCAGACATAAACACACCCATTCAGTACCCAGAGTTCCAATCTCATGTCTGTGTGGAGGTCCAAACCTTAGGAAATCCTGCAGTTGTAAATGAGTCTTACCCAGTCACTCAATGACTTGCACTCATTTTTTTCCATCTACTTCCCCCCTTCTGCTTATCTGAATGCTGGAGAATGGATTCTATTATTTTAAAAATGAAAATTGTTACTAGACCATTCTCTAATGTGACAGGTACCATTTACCAGCCTAAAGAAAGCTATTTACAATAATAAGGTTACTTGGTCTGGAAAAAAAAAAAGTGCAGTTGGAGAAAATGAAAATCCCCCCGTTGATGGTTTCTGAGGGTACTAGCCATTGTGTTGTTTGCTATATCTCTCAGTACTATGTTCCATGGTTTGAGTGCTCACCATATGCCAGATATTGAAATAATCTTGCATATGTGATCTAGTTTTTACCCTTATGGAAAGTTCTGGGGTTATGTTTAGATTTCTATTCATTGGGAAACAATATGAACTTATAATGATAAATAACTTGCTGTAAATCAAAAAGCTAAGAGGTTTTGAACTAGGAATTTGAACCGAGGTCACACTGCTTTCAATCCTTATGTCTTTCCTGCTCAATAAAGCAACAGATCTGGCCTTCAAACAGTACTAAGGGATTTCTTTCTATTTTCTTATTGCAGTGAACGCCTTCTCGGCCAGCGAGGAAGAACGACCACCACACCAGGAGTCTTCTCAGATCACGCTTTATTGGAGAGCCTTCTTGTTTGTAGGAGAGCTTGAGCGCAAGAGAGCACGCACACAAAACATGGCCACTTATATAGGGATTAGGGACACGGGTCGTTCTATCATTGGTTGTCTGCCTTTCGCCGTCACCAGGTGCCACGGGATTGGCTGGGGACTCCAAGTGGCTCGCGCATGCGCAAAGCCCAGGACCCACAGTCCCGCCAAACACTGCCTAATATGGAGTTGTTTACCTCAAAGCTGCAAGGAAGTGGGCGGCGCCTTGTAATGGCGTTCGCCCCCGGCTCCCCGCACTTAGTCTCTTGGACTGTCTCATTTTTTCAAACTTGATTGAGTTTTTCTATATGTGTCCCTAACTGAGCTGAGCCCTTGCTGAGAATGGTTTAATTGCAACCCTTATCTTGTGACTCTAAACTATTTTCTTGGTTTCTCTACTCCCTCGATAGAAGGTAAGACTTTGGCAAACCATTCTCATAAGCCCATTCTTTATGTTCAGTGACTGTGTCCTTCCTCAGAATCTATTAAATGTTTGTTGTATTGGCCTCTAACAGAACATCTGTCCCTGGAGAAGGAGATATGTTGTTTCATTCTCTAGAGGTATTCTAAGCATCTGGAAAGTGTCCTATCCCAGTGGACCCTTGGTAAATACTTATCAAGGAATGAATGGATGATTCATGGATGAATAAAGGCCTAGACTTCCACAAGGCTTGGAAGACAGCTCCCTTCCCTTGTGTTCAGTTGCATTTGACATTTAACTAAGTGCCTCTCCTTCCTATGGCCTGTGTGGAGAGATCTGGGCTTGAACTCAGAGCCTGGGCACTGTCCATGAGCTGTTTTGCTCAAGGTTAGCACTGTACCACTTGAGCCACAGCTCTACTTACATCTTTTTGGTGGGCAATTTGAGATGAGACTCTCACAGACTTTCTTGCCCAGGCTGGCTTTGAACCATGAGCCTTAGATATCAGCCTCCCGAGTAGGTAGGATTACAGATATCAGCCACTAGCACCCAGCTCCAGTAGCCACGAGTATTTGTTTGATGATAATGATTTAATACATCATTAGTACGGTAATGGTTTATATGCAGGACATATCAGTTTATAAGCTCTGTCCTTTTGAAAGCTCAAGCTAAATTGCAATTAAATACACTCCAGAAATAATGCTCTAATTTATCAAACAACATCACAGCCCTCGAAAATGTTTCTTTCTCCTCCACCATTTCAATATGCACAAAGGACAAAAAAAAAACTTAACAAAACAAAATATGAACTAGAAATGTTTCGTGACATTGCGTCTCCTGTTTTGTTAGCAATGTGTACAAGTTTCCTCATGATAATAGGCCCAGATTCCTGAAGTTTGAAAGGCATGGAGGAAATGCTGGTTTCCAGGAGGCTTTGGTGTCGTCCAATGGTAGAGGAAAGACATCCAGAGCTTCCGAGGCCTTCTGTCCTTGCTGGGACTCTACAGAACAGGGTACTCAGGCTTGGGATTCAGGCCACTTATCTATCCTTGCCAGGTGGTGGTATTAACAAAGGTGTAAGTATCACAAGGTGGAGAAAGTTTGTGAGTTCTCGATGCTGGAAGAAAACCCAGGAAGATATTATTTGATGCCTCTAGGTTAGGCTGGAGAATGATTTTTCCCTATGCTTGGTTAAGGGAGAAAATCGGTCCTCTTATTTCACAAAGCACATTGCATAAAAAGTCATTTTCCTTGCATATGCAAATGGCTCCTTTTGAAATCTCAGCCAGGGTTATCAGGCTTTAAGTCTTACCATCAGTAACTGCTGGAGATTCTTTTGCCTTTTCTTACCTCCCCACAGTGAGCTTTTGCTGTGTAGTTTCTTCCAGAAGCTGCAAATTCCCATTGACTCCTTTTAACTGGAAAGTGTTTACTTAACGGCAAATGATCAATGTTGAGCTAAATGGAGGAGAAATCATCTGTATAGTTACATTTCTTTATATCTCTCAGCACATGTTCGCCTGTTTTAAATACTAACACGGAAAGCTATGTTGGATAAGCATTCTGGGGTGTCCATGTGTTCGTTATTTTGCAACATAAAGTGGAGATACTCAGTCCTTGAAAATTGCTTCGTGAGATTGGATACTGTCCTGCGTATCCGAACTCATATTTGTCCTTAATAAAGGGTACTGCAAAAGGAATACCCTTGATCTTGCTGGATCAACTCCTTATATAAAAGTAGGTTAATATATATTGACATTTATTCTTTGGGGAAAAGCTGCTCTGGTGTGTGTGTGTGTGTGTGTGTGTGTGTGTGTGTGTGTGTGTAGGGGTGGATTGTATACCTATTTACTACTTAGACTGACTTCTCCAGAAAAGAATAAGAAAACCAAGGGTAAAGGGGGTGACGAATCAAGCAGAGCAGATCTGGATTTTATTTTGCTTAGTTCTCCCTATTAGGGAAAATACCTAATTTCTGTATGGCTCTATTTGCTTCTTTACCTACAAAGTGGAGATAAAAATAGAGCTGGTCTTAAAACAGATCTGGGAGAAGGGTTTGCTAATTGATCTGTTTAAAAGCACTCACCACAAAGCTGAGCACCTGATCAGTTCTCAGATAACTGTTGTTATTCAGTTTCCAATGTGCCATACAGCAAAGGCTGTCAGACATGGTTAATGACCTGTGGCATCTAGATAATGCTCTGTCCTCAGGGAAACTCACCTTGACTCTGTGAGTTAAGACTGGCAAACTCTCTGCTATATACTTTCATGGCATCTTAGGCTTGCCCCCTTTATGACACTTAAAAAACTACCTTTGTGATTATATCTAGGTTGTGATAGGTGTTGGAAGAGACCCTTCCTATTTTGTTCTCTCTCTACACCCAGGTAATATTTCATAGTGCATGGAACAGAGTGAGTATGCAAAACCAGCTGGTGAGCAATTGGGAATATTCAACAGAGTACAGAGGAATGTGTACTTGGCATAGCACTTTCGTGAAGGAGATGGACAGATGGATGGATGGTGGATGGATAGTTGGATGGTGGACAGATGGATGGAATCTCCTGCTTTCATTTGACTTCTTTGGATACTTTCTTTTTTCAATGTCCTCTGCTCACCTTTATTACTTTCCCCCATGTCTATGATATGTTCAGAGTGTTTTAGAGGTGAAAGTATGGAGTATGAATGGCAGATTGCTGCCTATTTCCAGTAGAGGAGAACTGCCTTCTTCAAAGCTTAGACATGAAGATGCAGAGTCCTTGAACCTTGTAGCAGACCTAATCTGTACCTTGTGTCTTGTATTCAAATTCCCATTTGTTGGTGGCTTCTTCAAGCATACAATGATGGGAAGGTATCTTTTCAGTATACCTGTGAGCAATGAAAACAGCAGAATGACAGTGGCAACTGGAAATGAGTGCTTCATTCCAGGGCAGCTGTCTCTTCCTGTTGATTTTTGCTAGTGAGGGCCCAGCAGTGGCAGTTTTTCAAGAGAAGCTCTATGCATACATCTCTATCAGAAATTCTACAACCCGGGAATGCTATAGATTAATTGCTTCATATTCACCATAGTAAAAGTGGCATCTGCTCAATAATACTGTAGTTATCGAATCAGTTACAGTCCTGGCACAGGCTCACAATCCACCAGTTTAAACTGTAGTCCTTTTGAGGTTCTTTGTCCTCAACGAGATGACTCTTGAGAACATGATTTTCAGGGCTGTCATGCTGTTGAATGCATAGTGGAAGGGTACATTTGGCTGGTGGAAGCCAGTATGGTTAAGCATACAAAACCCAGACAGACACTCCCTACCACTCATACTATCACTTGCTTAGAAAGTAGAATTCATGTGTCAGCTGTAGAAGCCCTGTTTAAAATGTATAACTGACATACAGAAAAACATTACTTTTCCAAAAATAAATGCCTTCTATCTCTTTTGTAGTGCTAATCCTCTATGTGACATTCTGTAGCTCTTTTAAATATTTTTGTATTAACATTGAAATTATCCATCTGGGTAGCTTCTGCATCTGCTTGGGTATTAATAATGTGTTCTGATCTGTCTTCATTTATGGAGGAGCTGTTGTATGAGAAAAGATTGGATGGTCTGGCTTGAGATCATTAGGAAAGAAAAAACAGATCCAAAAGTTAGGTGACTTGGATGTATTTAGAGCAACAATGACCATAATCACAGGCTATTCTTTTTGTATTTTTTAAAATCTAAAATGAATTGTGGATGGCATTGTGGAAGTTGAATCCCATTCCTATGTCTTTTGTATTACTGATGATCCGGATTTTGAAAGAGGCCTCATTTTATTCATTTTACTCATTTTATTCATTAACCAGCAGTTGTTCAGTCTTTCAATACATGCTCACAAAATACCTGCTGTGTGGCCAAAGCTGTCTTGGGTACAATGAGAGTTCTGTATTCAGAAAATCTTCATATATTATGGAGAAAGGGCACTGGCTTTGAATGTGCTCATTTTAGTTTCTGTCTTACTGTCTATGCAATGTCAGATATACTGGTTTCCCTCTTGAGGCTGATATTTGTTTTTCTTCACAAAGGTTAAAAAATACCTACTTAACTGGACTGTAAGGAGGATTAGCTTATAAAAAATAAAGTTTGTCAAAATGCCTTATATATTCACCTGTCTATCCATCTATCTATCTATTATCTATCTATTTCTATCATCATACCTGAGTATATTTAAATCTACAGTTATATTGTATATATATACACACACAAGGTATTTATTTATATATATGCATATATATTTATAATAAAAAGGAGAATAGGACACAGAGCTAGCACTCTGCTACTGAGCCACAGCTGTACGTCTGGCTTTTTGCTGGTTAAATGGAAATAAAATCTTATGGACTTTCCTGCCCTGGCTGGCTTGATCCTCAGACCTCAGCCTCCTGAGTAGCTAGGATAACAGGTGTGATCCTCAGACCTCAGCCTCCTGAGTAGCTAGGACAACAGGTGTGATCCAGTGGCACCCAACTGAAAGTATCATTTTGATGAGGTGTCATCATAGTCATTCTGAAGAGTTCATGCTTTTAGAAATTAGAGTGGTTGGTCAAAGCTATGTGTAGGAGGTAATTAGGCTTTGAAAAATTACTAACAGCTTAGGAGAGAAACAAAGGAACCAAGGCAAAAAAATCAAGACCCAGCCAATAAATCCATCTGACTCTCACTGAATGTTCCTGAGGGAGCAGAAAAATGTAAATTTGGTAAATAGTGGTAGAGATAAATATCGGACAGTCTTGAAGGTCTAAGAATTTCAGATGGTTGTTTTTTCATTGAGGGGGAATCTTTATGGCTCACAAGAGGGTTTTAAACTCTAAGCTTCTTGAAACACATAGATTTTTATATCATTCTTCCATTGTCAGATGGACAACTATCTGATTCAATAATGAAATGAGTTTTACCCTGGTTTTCAATAATTTTCTCTGTGTATGTGGTGTGTGTGTGTGTGTGTGTGTGTGTGTGTGTGTGTGTGTGTGTGTGTGTGTGTGTGTATTCAATCTGTAACCCAGGGCCATACCAAGCAAGAGTTTTACTACTGGACTATATTCTCAAATTCTTCAATAATTTTCAACTAATTTTTTCTGCAATTCTTGAAGATAAGTCTTAGAACTATTTTCCTTTTCCTTTACAAAGACAAAAATTCTGATGAAATTTGAGTACAGAATTGGTTTTCCAAGTCCATCACTTAGATTTCTCTTTCTTTTTTTCCAGGCACATATTTGGATGTTTCCCTAACTTTACTGTTTATAGACCTTTCTCTGCAGCCAGGAACGTTGGTATCCTTCTATTGCTCCATGAACATGGAGATTTTCTCTGTCTATTCTTTATCCATAGAGCTGCCAGAGTAACAGGTGCAGAGTAAGCTTTCCACTAAGGGCAGGAAGAAAAGCATGAAGAACAAAAGCCAGGCATCATGGAAAGCATGAGGTAGCATCATATGAGCACAGTTAATTGCAACCTTGTATCTTCTATCATTCTCAAGATTGGTTCTTCATGATCATAGAGCTAGAAAATGAAATCAATAAGAAAAATTTGTCTTGCAAAGTAGCAGAATCTTTTGAGAAATGCTTCCTATGGAAGGTCAGTAGGGAATTTCTAATAGACCATATATATATATATATATATATATATATATATATATATATATATAGCTGGCTGTTTTCCCATTGACTTTGTATACTGTTATTTAGAAGGGTGTGGCAAGTTTAAAGCAGATTTAAAGGAACTCTGAGTGGTGACATGAAGACTATGCATGGTGGGTAATGGTTGTGTCAGTTGGATTCAGCTACATGCTGACAGAACAAACGTTCTGTCACAAGACTATTTTGCTTTTCTAAGGTCTAAGATGTATTGATATTTCTAGGAGAAAATGAGCACAGAAGCCCAAGCAATAAGTAATGCTGATTTATTATTTAGCAGCATTATCAAGTGCTCTTGTGCATATATGGCTTTGAACGTGGGTAAAAATAGACAAAAAAAAATCAGAAGCCTTATATGCAGGGTGACCTTTGAAATACTATCAGTGTATTGCCTCTCTCTTAGGGCATTAGGTCTATTTGAGAACACAGAGTTAGCCAAGCTATAAAAAGAAGAAAGTTCCAAGTGCTGGGTAGCTCAAGCTTATAATCCTACCTATTTAGGAGGCCGAGATTTGAGGATCACACTTGCAAGCCAGCCTAGGCAGGTAAGTCCATGAGACTCTTATCACCAATAAACAATCCAAAAAGCCGTAAGTAGAGCTGGGGCTCAAGCAGTAGAGTGCTAGCCTTGAGTAAAAAGAAGCTCAGAGATAGTACTCAGAGCCTAAGTTCCAACCTCAAGACTGGCTCTAACTCCGCCACCTCCCTCCTGCCCCCCCCAAAGAGGAAAGCAACCACTGTTTATTTTTAGTTTATTTTCTCAAAAACCATCACATCCACTGTGAAACCCAGAGCCCTTTGTGCCTGCTTAATTTAATTTAAATAAATTCAAATTACATAAAATTTCAAGCTCAGTGCCTGACTCATATTTCTATCTCTTTAGGGTGCAGTAGCACATGCAAAGTAAAAGCCGTTACCAGTCTCACTGAAGTATTTATGCCTTGCTATGTTAAGAGGTTAAGAAATAATACAACCAACAGTATCACTGTGATTTGAACATGGTTTACTGGTGATTTGGAGGTTTTCGGTGTTTCATTACAGAAACAAAAAGTGGACTAATAGAGCTAGTTGCACAGCTCTTTCTAACTGCTGGTATGAATCTTTTCAAAATACACTATGTGGAGGAGGCTCAGAGAAGGATCTTTGGAGGCAGCAGGAATGTCTGGTCAAAGAAGTATGGAGGATGGTCCAGATCAAACAAACTAAAACGACCATTTGTTTGTTTGTTTCACATTTTAAAGTCCTGCCTCCCTCATTGGAGATCCAGGACCAGGGAGTGGATCTGGTCCTCCTTTCTAGTTCATCTTTGTGATTCATGATTCTTCCTCTATCCTACTCACTCCACACGACTGAGCGTTTTAGTCTTTTTTACACCCTATTCTTTTTAGACTCAAGATTGTTTTTAAATGCACTGTTTATCCTGCCTAAAATCTCCTCCCTGCTCTTCTCTGGTGACAGGATCTTTCTGAGTGCTTACTTCTCTACTTGAGCAGCCCTTCTTTGAGGATCATTGTGACCACCTGCCTAGTTCCCGGTGGCTGTCTTGTGTCACAAGGTTGTCACAACTCAGCTTTATCTATTGGCTTATTAGCTTGTTTGCAACCTATGCTAAATGGTAAATCCTTCAGGGGTGGAGATCTTAGTTACTTGGTTCATTATTGTGCATTACTGGCTAATATTCGTGGTATGTACAGAAGCCAGCTTGAAGAGGCTGACATGTACTGAAAAGGCCCACAGCTCCTATCTAGAGTTCAATGACGTCATGATAATAGCCCCAAATCAGCCATGTAGTGATACCACAGACATTGGGCGACAGGATAAAGTTTTTGTTTGAGAGCGGAGTTTTAAGCTTTTGCTAATACCCTTCTCATTTCCTTCTCATATACCGCCTTGCATGTGGTAGATACTTAAAACTGTCACATGAAGACACACACACACACACATAAAATGTTCTTCTCGTGAATGAATGTCCACCAATAAATTAATGCTCTGAGAAGTTCTGTAAATTGAAATCACACATAATATGGTATTCCCAAACATTTATGGCCTGGGAATCAGTAACTTCTACTGATACTGCTCAGAATAAATGAGCAACACTTTTTGGAAAATGTTGTCTGGCATCAGCTCATTAGGGAGGAGGGAGTTATGCCTGAATTTGTCTTCTCCATTGTGTAAAGTCTCCTAACACACTAGGTTGCACAGACTCTCTTTCAGGAAAACTGAGTTTCACCATCATCAGACATCACTCTTGTGCCTACTTCATAAAACACTGTGTGAAGTGGAAGCAGTAAATTTATTCAGTAGAGAGCTTATCAAGAATGCTATTGATATGATTTCCTTATTTCTTGTGTATAAATTTATGTAGAAGATATACAGCACCCAAGAGAAAGAATGAAAATGGCTTTTACTCACTAGGAAATTAATGTCATGGAGAAAATGCAGTTATAGCCAAAGAACATGCTAAGTGGTGGTGAATTTGACCTTGTGTTCATTTAATGGAAGTAGAATAGAATGATTACCTACTGCATGGAGACAAGGTAGTGGAAAACTCTACCATTTGATTGGAATCCAGGGCTCACATTGAGAAGTCATAGGAAGCCATCTTGAAGAAGAAACAAAAACTACGGGCCTCCTTTAACAAGGTTTAGACTTGAATAATGCAAATGCAGAAGCTCTTAAAATTTAGAGAAATGAGTCAGGCACTGGTGGCTTATGCTTGTAAACCTAGCTACTAGGAGGCTGAGATCCTGAGGATTGTGGTTCAAAGCCAGCCCAGGCAGGAAAGGCTGTGAGACTGTTATCTCCAATTACCCACCAGAAAAGTGGTGCTGTGACTCAAAGTGGTACAGCGCTAGTCTTCAGTAAAAAAGCTCAGCCTAATGACTGGAAAAAAATAGAGAAATGAGGCTTATTTATTTAAGTTTTATGGGTGTTTATCTTTCGACAGTACTGAGGTTTGAACTGGGGGCCTCATAGGCACCAGCTCGACAACTTGAGCATAATCCCAGCCCTTTCTTGCTTTTGTTATTTTTTTTCAGGTAGGTTCTGATAGCTTTCCCCTGTCCATCCTAGACTGTGGTTCTCCTACTGTTGTCCCCCTAGACAGCTGGGATCCGGGGGGATAGCCATCGTGCCCAATTATTTGTTGAAAATGGATCTCATTTATTTATTGTTTTGGTGGGAGCTGGCCTTAAACCACGATCCTCCAGATCCTGCCTTCTTGAGTGGTTGGGATTACAGATAGGAGCCACCATGACTGGCCTAAGGAAATGATGTTTACATTTGTAATAGAGTCTGCCTCAGAGAGTCTCTTTGTGGGGTATTGGAGCCCAGCCCATCACGAATCCTGACTTCCAAGATCATATGTAGTCTGGTCCTACCTGTATCATAGCATCACTGCGCATGACTTCTCAGGACCACACCTGCATTCCAGACACTGTGGCTCCATGTCAGGTCCTTGTATACCTTCTCAGACTTCTCTTCTAGCTGGGATGCTTTTCTTCCAGCCCAACCCTTTTCTCTAGTTAACTTCTGTGGATCTATAGGTCTCAATTCAACTGTCACCTCTTGAGAGAAGCTTTTCCTTACTACTCTATGTCTAGTCACTCATATAATTTTCTTTTTACAGGACAGTTATACCAGCTTGTAATTATCCAGTCATTAGTCTGATCAATTACAACTTGCCATTTTCACCGGACTTATATATGTTTGTGGAGAATATGGATCGATTTTTTTTTACTGTGATGTGTCTCTGGAACCCGACTCAGAACTGGATACTGTAATTGATACTTCATAAAGCTTAGTTGAATGAATGAGTGAATTAAATAGAATTGATCAAAACTACAAATAACATAAAACGGGGCAAGAAAGCTAATGTTTTGGATAATAGAAATCTTTCCCCTGAGTTCTCTTGGTAGAATACTACTTTTGGCTGTGTGTAACCAGAGGAAATGTAATAGAGGAAAGATGGTGAGGCAGAGAGGCAGAGTGGAGCAGCTGGGGAAGGGGTGAGCTTTAACTGACTGCCGGCTTAATGTGGTCTTGGAGTGGTGTGCCTGAACGGTCGAGGTGGTTGCAGCTGCAGCTGCAATCATGGAATATGTTCATTTCACTAAGGAGGCCCCTGATTCCCTTTCCTCTTTACTGTGGATGATGTCAGCCAATTCTGGAAGAAGAGTAGGGGTTAGGAAGAATTATGCATAAATAAGGATGGCCCCAGTGAGGTTGGAGATTCCTCCTGATGCTGAGAGAGCATCTTAGCTCCTTTCCTGTGGCCATACCAAAATAACCGGAGTCTGGATCAGTTATAAAGAGTAGAGGATTATGGGGATCACTGTTTGGCATCCTGGGAGATCCAGGAGCCTGGTCCTGGCATCTGCGTGGCATCTTGCTACATAGCACCATGGTCGAGGACATGGTAAGATGTGACAATGCTAGATGCGAACTATTCTTCCTTCTGCTTTATAAAGCCACTAATGTTGTTCTGGGGGTCCCATCCGCCACACTTTTCAGAGGCCCCATGGGCCCAGGAATTTGAGAATTAGGTTTTTAAACTATGATATTTTTTGGAGGGGGGGGGAATGCCCATTCAGACCAGAGTAGAAAACAAACTAGGAATTGGCAGTGCCCATTCTAGACTGCCAAAACCTTCTCTGGATGAGATCATAAGATCTCTGCGGCCATATGGGTTCTGTGAGAATCTCCACGCATGGTGAATGTTTGGAGAAACACATTTTAATTTTAATAATAAAACGGATGATTTTTGTTACTTCGTTTCTTTGAATAATAGAAAAACGACTGCCATTTTCATCTCAAAAGTGCTGTTCTTTGCTGGGTACCAGGAGTCTAATCCTACTAGTCAGGAGGCTAAGATCTGAGGATCCTCCTTTGAGGCCAATCTTGGGTAGGAGAGTCCTTGAGACTCTTATTTTCTACTAACGCACCAAAATGTTAAAAGTAGAGCTGTGTCTTAAGAGATAGAGTTACAGCCTGAGCAAAAAGCTAAGGAACAGTGCCTAGGCCCTGAATTCAAGCCCTACTGCCAGTTAAAAAAAAATGACAATAGACACGGAAAGAAACTAGATGCATTTTTAAGAACTATAGGCAAGCCCACCAGCAGGAGGACTGCTTATTGGTAATTGGAGGTATTCTGTGATGAAGAGGGCGGCCCTGGGAGCCATCAGGCACTTGTTGGAGGATGAAGCCACGTCAAGGTGACAGGTGTCAAGGTAAGAGTTGCGTCAGATAAGCGTTGCCTGAAAAATCTGATGAGAAAATAAAGACAGCAAACGAGTTCAAGTGAAATTAGAGTCTGAACGTTGTTGAACTTGGAGGCCACCAAGCTGTCCTCCAGTCGGTGAGTGGCTAAGTAAACTGTGCCCCGTGAAGCCAACAGAAGAACACGAAGGGGTTTTTCCATGCTGACTCTTTCATTAGAGAAGCCAACCTGAAAAGCTTGCATGAATGTGTGATTTGAAGCACGCGGCAGAACCATAGTCTGAAAATGTCAGAACTACGGAGGCGGTGGAAAGCGGTTACAGGACAAGAAAGAGCAAGAGGGATGACAGTAGGGAACTTTTAGAACAATGAAATTAATGAAATCAACCCTATGCAGTATTATCATGATATACCTGTATCATTGTCTGCTTGGCAAAGAACATTGACTACCGCTAAAAGCCAGCCCTAATGTAAGCTCTGCCTGATAATTACGGGCCCACATAGGTTCATTGAGTGTGTCCTGCTTTCACAGGGGAAGTTGGCTATGGAAGTGGCGTGAGCATGAGCTGAAGGGCATATGCCAACTCTGCTGTTTGCTTGATCTGAAATTGCCACACACAATTGTGGGAACATAATTCCTCACCCCTTTTCATTCTTTTGGGGCTGCCTGCCATGACCATTCCCCTTTGATGGTCTGTTTGGCTCTTCCTGCCTTCTGGGAGTCTTCCCTGGCTCTCCATCGTGGGTTTGGAACTGTACTACCCTTCCTTTGCAATTCTCACATTTCCTTACAGTGATGCTGAAGTATCTCTCATACCAAGTCGTGAGCTCCTGGATGGTAGAGATGGTCTCTGATTCCTGATTTTATCACCAGTACTTCACAGTTGCCTGGAATATAGTCAATGATAGGGAATGTTTGTGAATGAATGGAGGCGTAAATGAGTAAATTACTTGCACTGTGTGCTCTCTAGAGTTTGGGTCCCTTTGTGAATCTGGTCATGTATATAGACCTGAACTCTAAACTCTGGTTGCTAACCTCTAGGGTTGATGAGTATATCTTTTCACCTCTATTACATTTGTGCAGTCTCTTCATGAAAGCAGATACAAATATTTCCTCTAAGGTCCACTTATGCATTATTTACAATAGATGGTTAGATAGATTGTAAGGATTAGAATAGTAAAGCTCTACCATTATTGATGGATTCCCAATTGAACGCACTGGGAGACCACATTTACACTTCTTTATTGAGTACACAGCATTGATTTTCATGCCAGCCTACTGGGACAGTAGAAGTCTGTGGATGGCTCAGGAACAGATCTAGGGGACAAGGAAGAGAGGCCAGACTGGCTCTTCTAGGACCTGTATCTAAGACTCCATGTTCAACGCCATTGTTTTTATAGATGTTTCCCATGAGACTTAGAAGAATAGATTTGATGTTAGGAAAAAAAAATAACTGAGCCAGGCACTGTGGCTCACACCTGTAATCCTAGCTACTCAAAGAGGCTGAGAGCTGGAGGATGGCAGTTCAAAGCCAACCTGGGCAGAAAAGTCAGAACCACTCTGTCTCTGAAGTAATCAGCAGAAAAGCTAGACTAAAAAGCCAGGCTCAAATGGTAGAGCACTGGTTGTAAGCAGAATAAAGTTGAACAAGAGTGAAAGGCCTTCAGGTCAAGCTTGGTATGGAGGAAAGTTTGAAAAACATCAATATTGATTGTTTTTGGAAACCAAGAAAGTTTAGAGAAAGAAAAATGGATGCTCATATCGTTTCTTTAAGTTGTGTTGACAAAGCATCTCACATAACATTTGACATCTTAATCATTTTTATGTTTATTTGTATTTGCCATGCTAGGGATAAATCCAGTGTAAGCCAGGCACGTGAGTGCACATGCATGCGCGCGCGCACACACACACACACACAGTGTTGAGGAATCAACACTAAGTACGCAATCAGTTATCCACACACAATCAACTTCAGATGTGTTGTTGTGTGCCCTTAACTTCCCAAATGAGACACCTGCAGGACTTAGCAAGAGAAGCCTTGTGAAATGACCACTGAGCACAGGCTCTGTCCACAATGCCCAGGCATACGTGGGTATACTCAGTGTCCTGAGCAAGTGGGGACACCAAGGTAGCAATCCTGTGTGGTGGTGAGGACTCGGGCACCTATGCCAGCTCCCATTACGTTACACCACTACTCATTATACTGGCAGTGCTAGTGCTAGAGATCTGAGTCTGAGTATGCATCTCGGAAACATAATTCAACTTAATTTCCCAGACTTGTAGATAATTGGTTCCACAGAGACACAAAGGCTCTTGCTGTCCACCTGGACATCAGTAATAGAGGAAGGATGGCCTCCCTTTGAAGTTCGTGTGGGCATGTCGGGAGGAGAGAAGCGGAGGAAGGCGGGCAGACGATCATTTCTGGGTTCTTTGTGGTAGTTACAGTGAGTTATGATTTTTCTTAACTAATTAGGAAAACACCTCATTCTCCACCCTCTCCTTGCCTCCGTCAGCCATAGTCTCTCACCTGATTTGTATGCTGAAGAGTACAATAGACTTTAGTGGAAATCAAAGCAAAAGAGTTTTTCTTATCTCACCCTCACCTCTGTGGGAATAATGAACAGCTAAGTGAGGGCAGGGATGGCCATCTGGATACAGCTTCCAACAGGACAGCTTGGAGATGTGCTTTTCAGGCTGGACTCCTGTCCTCTACTGATTTGTGTTGGGATTCAGGTGAGTCACCTTGGCTCGTGTATCACGTGACCTTGGTTGGAGTATTTGTGAAAGAGCAGACCTACAGAGCTCAAAGCTGCAGCATGAATTTGCCAGAAGGGATACTGTGACAAACTTTAAAAACACCGACTCTTTACATGTGAAGAGTTCTGTTAGGGAACGCTTTGTAACTTGAGTTCGTTTTCGTGGCATAATCCATCCAATTCTTACGACAGGTGGGAAGAAGTCTCATGGCTAATGTTAGACAATAATTTATATCTCTTTCTTCACCTAGCCTTTGATCAGAGCTTTGGAGTCAACACAACTCCACAAATCTTCATGAAATTCCAGTTATGCTCAATGACTGGCCAGCTCCTTACACAACCAGCCACAAAGACTGACACAGGCGATTTGTCTCTTGGAGCTGTGAGAGTCATTGCTTTATCCTGACCTGAACTCTAGCTCTGAGATACTTTTCCTGTACTTCTGCTGCCCTGAATTTTAAGATGATTTTCTTTGGATCCTCTTTCCTTTTTCTTTTTTAAAGTTATTATTAAGGAGCTGTACAAAGAGGTTATAATTCTGTCAGGCAGGTTATGAATACATTGCTTTGCGATCCATGTCACCCCTTTTATTGTTTCTCCCATTGTTTCCCTTCCCATCCCTGTTCTTTCTGGATCTTCTTCTATTGGAATTCGATAGTAGTTTCTCTTATTAATCTATGTCTTTTCCCCTTGTAAAACAACAGCTCTTACAGATATCTCTAGAACACGGAGCTCTAGATGAAGAATCTCTATTATAATCAAGCCTTCCTGTGGGTGGCCTGTCTGAGTATCTGTGCTAGGGAAATGAAGAGAAGGAGGGGGCAGAGAGGTGGTTCCTGTGTCCCCTCGAGGGGACAGCTAGAATACTGGCTCCCTAAAATGTGTGCACTGTGTCCAGATTAATAAGCAAACCCTTCACAGATCCTTGGTCATGTTAGTTAGCACTCAGTGCAGTTCAAGCCATCCTAGAAATCAGTGGGCTCAAAGCAATAAGTATTTGTAATTTCTCACCACTCTGATGGGCCCACCATGCCTTGGTCAATTTCATTTGTAAGTTTGGAGGTAGTTCAGCTCCATTCATTTCTTTTTCCGTGGAGATCAGTCTAGGAGCTGTTTGGGGACAGTATCTGGTCTGCTAGCCTCCCAAGGCCAACCTTAGCGACTTTCCATTATCCCCTGTGAATGGCAAGCTTGGGGACATGAGTGTTTCTCAAAGCTACGATTGCATCACACTTGCTAATGTACCAAGAAGCCCAGCAAGGTCGTGGCGAGTTGTGTTTATTACAATGCCATTGAATAAGGTACAGACTCTTCAACCTGGCATTCATTTTTTCCTGCCATCAATGCCCTGTCATTCATTATTCATACACTGATCTCCGAAATGCCTTCTCTCTGCTTATTACTCAGCCAGATTCATCACGAAGAAAATATATATGTGTTATTAAAATGTGCTAAGGATGCAGGGTGCAGAGAAAAAATAATAGAGCCCATAAGACTACCTATTCTTTGTGTGTGTGTGTGTGTGTGTGTGTGTGTGTGTGCTAGAGCTTGAACTTATCATGGTCTCTGGGCTGTTCCTGAGCTTTTTTTTTTTTTTTTTTGCTCAAGGCTAGTGCTCTACCACTTGAACCACAGCTCCACTTCCAGCTTTCTAATGGTTAATTGGAGGTAAGAGTCTCATGGACTTTCTTGCCCAGATTGGTTTCAAACTGTGATCCTCAGATCTCAGCCTCCTGAGTAGCTAGGAATACAGGCTTGAGCCACCATTATCTGGCTGAGACTACCTATTCTTAAGGGGCCAGAGCAAATGTTACCTCTTTACAACCTTCATGATGCCTCCTAGATAAAAGTAAACTTTGCAACCCACTCAATTCCACTAGTGAGTTCATCACCTCTTTTATGGTTCTGATCAGCTACTATCTTGCATTATATTATCATGTATTACAGTTAACATCAGACACATTTCTTCCAGTTTGTATTTAGTAAATGTTGACGGGGTACCAACTGAGAGCGAGGTAGTGTGCAAAAAGGAGATGCAGAGACCCGCCTTCTTTACTTTGGGCATTTACTGTCTCAGTGCGTGCGCGTGGTATTCCAGGCAGGTGCATCCGGGTCTATGGGCTCTCTGTGAGGTACCCAGGGCATCGGAGGTACCAACGAGTCAGTGTTCTGGAGACGCCTCCTCTCAGTAATGCATAGGGTTGAGTGGATAGAAAGCTCAGCCTGCCCAGTGATGGACAGGCTGGGTAGGGAAGCGCTCAGCTCCTTCACCCTCCTGGCTGGGCAGTCCCCATCAGATGTGCTTTTTCAGAGCATTGAAGGGGAGGAGTCTCAGCGAACCATAGTTGTAACTGACTATATCATGCATTCTTCATTGGCTCTCTACCCCCTTTTTTCTGCTTATTTCCCTACTCCCCCACATTGATGCTTTCCTGAATGCACAACTGACTTTCGAGACTTTGTCTCAAACACTACCTACTTCTGGGACAACCCATCCTGAGCCACTCAGTCCCATGTTAGAATTTAGTGGACTACAAACAGTAAGCATTTGTGATTTCACTCTATTCTGCAGGGCGCCAACATGCCTGGGCATGAGTGCAGGAATCCTGGTCTCTATTCTTACATAATCAATTCATTATTGGGGGGATTCAGACAAGGCAAAGAGTAATTACAATACTTGGGTGAAAGTAAACAGTTGTGGCAGAGTAATCTCAAAGCAATTCTTATAAACGGAAAAAATACGATCGTTTCCATACAAGGAAGGAAACAAAGGCTCAAAGAAGTGGAAGGTGACAGAGGAACTGCACAGACTGCCAACAAGTGGGAAATTGAAGGGATTCTATGAGAACTCCGAGCCACAGCTCCATCACTGAGTTATGTGTCTCTCGCTTAGTTCTTCTTGCTACTCTGGCAGGTGGTTTCAGAAGTGTTTTGATTGATGGAGAAATCTTAACAGGGGCTTGAAGTTACGGGCTATCAACAGGGTCCAGGTGTTGCATTAATGGTTATCATCCATCACGTGGAGCTCTGGCATTGTGAGCCGGGGTCCAGAGCTGCCCGAGGCTGGAGATGCGCTCACTGCCTTTCAGCCAGCTGGTTTCTTAGAGCAGACCTCCTTTCTTCAAATGCCAGCTAGGTCCTGGGAACACATGAGTTGCTTAATGAAGCAGACAGAGCCAGTGGGTCTTGGTATCTTGAGTAACAGAAGCTGCTAGGATTTTCAGTCTCCCCAGAGCACTACTGCAGTGTAGAGATGGGGGTGGGGGCAGGGGGCAGGGCTCCTTCCCCTTCCCTTTCCAGGTCACTAATAAATGGCAGCAACTCACCTCTTGCTGCTAATTACGCCTTTCATCACGTGATACTTTTGTCTGTCCAAGGTCATTGGGAAACATCTTCCCAGGGAAGCCGGAGAAGGAGGCAGCTCCTTGCGGAAAGAAGGTATCATGGAAGGCAGCACTGGGTACCTGGGAGGGCTAATGGGCTACTCAGCTGGTATGTGGCTGTGGGCACCGCTCATCACTAGGCTTGAATTCTAAGAGGGCTGGTGACTTGGTTTTTGTTTTCTCCCCACTCTTTCTTTCAGATTAAAACCAAACAACCCCCCTCCCCAAACAATGATAACCAAAGTCATGGGGAATTGTTCCTTTCGGCTTTACTAATCACTGTGAATAGAAAACTTGGATTAGAAAAACAATCCATGCCACCAGTTGGGGCTTTGTGACTTTGATGGTGCCACCTGGTCTATCGCAAGGCCTGCTTCTTCAGAAGTCAGGTGGCACAAGTACTTTATCTCAGGTCCTGAGCTAATGGCCCAGCCACATAAATAGACTTTACTTCCTCTTAGACAGGGTTTCAGCAAATAGTAAAGCCCAGTGAATTAGCTGGGAGATGCTCCCCTGTCCCAACTGGTGAAGTTTTGAAGGAGGTATAAAGTACTTATTTACTACTCTTAGTAAATAAGTTTCTATCTTCACAAACTTTAAGGCCCTAGAGTCTTATTTCTCATGTCATTGTATTTACTACTTTGAAAGAGTCTGGAATTGAGGTTGGGCATAATGATGCAAACTTGAGATTCCCAGCTACTTGGGAGGCAGAGACCAGGAGGCCAGCTCTACCAAAATGTTACTGGAAATCCATCTCAACAAATACACTGGCCATGGTGGCTTGCCTGTCATCTCAGCTACAAAGGCACAGATAGAAGGATCATAGACTGAGCCCCACTCGGGTTAAAAGTACAGGATCTTATGTGAAAAATAACTTAAGCAACCAAGGCCTGGGAATGTGGCTCAAGTGGTAGAGCACCTTCCCAGCAAGTATGAGGCCCGGAGTTCAGATGGCAATACTATAAATAAATAGCTAAATAACTTTAATTAAATTTTAAAAGGGCTGAAGTTTAGACTCAGACATCCAGGGCTTTTTGGATATGTCTACATGCATATAGATGCATCTTCTTTCTTCCTCTCAATTTCTCATTTTTTTTTAAGAGAAAGGGCTGGTTTAGAGGGTGTAGCTCAAATTATTTCTTGATTTACAATAACAAATGCAGCAGCTGAGAGTAGAATTTATCACCTCTATTCCATCTAAAACTTCCATTTATTGCTCAAAAAAGGAGAATAGTAGAATACCCTGTCCAGAGTAGTTGTGAAAATGGGTAAGGGCATTTCTTAAGGTAGCCTGAAGTGCACTGTTATAGGTATGAGCAGTGATAGTCCTGATCTCAAATCCTGTCCTCTAGGATCAGGTAGTTCATAGCTTCCACTCAGCCAGATTTCAATCATGGTGTCTCCTTTCCCTGGTGGCCATTGCTTTATAAAGACCTTGTTATCTGTTAAAGGATTTCAGTCCAAAGGCAGCCTCTACTGGGTACCCATACTTCCTGGGTATTTGACAATCTATAAAATGTATTTTGTGTGAAACAACAACCCTCAGGAACTAGAATGGAAGGAACTAAAGCCAGAACTTCAGTTTGTGTGTGTGTGTGTGTGTGTGTGTGTGTGTGTGTGTGTGTGTGTCTGTGTGTGTCTGGGGAAGAAAGTAAAGAAGCTTCCCCAAAGATGCTAACCCAGCCCTGAGCTGACATTTTCTTTGTGAAACCCAGAAAGTTTTCCTCATGCCTTTGCTTTAACTTGGCTCTGCCAGCTTGGCATTCTTATTCAAGTCAGACCCCAATCAGAGGGGAGGACACATCAGCCAGCCAAACATGCTTGTGGGGGGAGAGGGGTGACTTTCATTACCCAGGTACCTTCACCTTCCAACCATTCACACCCAAAGGAAATCACTGCGGTGGTGAGGATCTGGTCTATATTCTCAAAGGAGACATTCGTGACTAGGAAGTACAAAACCTGTGAAATGTTTCAGAAATTGGCATGCAGAGTAGGAATCAGGCCATGGTAACTCAGTGAAGGGTGACTCACGGGACCAAAGAGAAAATGCCTAAGCTCCAAGTTTTAAAGGACACTATATATAATCTATCTATCTATCTATCCATCCATCTATCTATCCATCTATCTATCCATCTATCTATCATCTATCTATCTCTTCTGATCTGTGAACTTCCACAACAGAAATTCTTCCAGTAAGAGCAGAACCTCCCATAGTTCAAAGGGAGCACCCAGTCTAATCATCCATTTGAAGTCTGAATCTCTAGTGTATTGGTTAGTTCTCCTCAGAGAGGAAAGAAGCCAGAAAAATCCATGATCTCCCACCTGCCAAAGAGCCAGGAAAGCTGGTGATGGAATGCGGTTAGCGCCTGAGCCTTTGGAGGTGATGTCAGTAGTGTAAGCGTTGGTTTGAGTCCAAAAGCCAGAGAAGGGTAGGAGTTCCCTTGTCCTTAGGTGCCATCTGGGCCGTCACTGGTTTGGGCAGGACCCACTCACATTAGGTGAGGGCAACTGTGTTTACTCCATCTCTCTATCCATATGCTGATCTTCTCCAGAAACACCCTTGCCGACATACCTAGAAACAATGTTTTACCACCTATCTGGGCATCCCACTGTCCAGTTACGTTGACGCTTGAATCGACCATCATGCCTACTACGCAGATTCTATGCAGAGGGCTGCTGATCTCTACTTGTGTTTCAGCGGAAGAATACTTTCCCATCTCACGCCTTCTTTGTCTGGGAATCTTGTAAAGTTCTCCCACAGCAAAGTGTCCATCCTGAAGCTTTCACACGCCCTTTCCAGGACCTCATTGAACATGGATATTTAAATATACATTTAGATTCCATAAATATTTATGTATTTATTTAAATGCTTCCTCAAATTCTACCTTTCATTTGTTTGCTACCTTTACAATTGTTTTACATCGGTGTTCTCCCTGTAATATTATCTGCAATATTTCTCTTTTAACTAACTTAAAGTGTGTTTAAATACTTTAGTTTTTACCTTAAGCAAGTTATCTGAGAAATCCTAAGTATGAACATAAAACATCCTTTAAATATAATATATGTGAAAGCTATGTAATACATGCCCCATATAAAATTATATCATGTACCACTGGGCCAGCACACCATATGGCTGAATGTCAAATATTATGTCCTTATTGTATTAAAGGGAAGTAAATTGGAATAGGTATTAATGTTTATTGAGCAATTATTACATTTACTAGACACACAGGAGATGCTCCATATATCCTCTTGAAGGATAATTTGATGCTGAGAATGATCTTCTGCTTTCAGTATTTCTTTTACATTTGTTCAGTAAATGAAAAAGTGGAAATGTAGAGGGGGGGCAATACTTGCTTGAAGCCACCCAATTCATCATTCTAAAAGTTAGCACTTCAATCCGTATCATTTTGCTTTCACATGTCAAGTTGGTAAGTATTTGAACAACGACCAACTACCAATTTCCAACTGGGCCACAGAATGACCAGAGGTTCTCCTGGCCCCAGGAAGGTGTTCCTTCCATGGTTTTGTGGCTTTGTTTTAGAAGGAAATACCTTTGTCTCCAGACAGCATACTACTGATTGCAACAGTTGCTCACTCTTTAGTGAGGGCTGTTACGTGCTTCTGCCAGGCGGCACAGTTGACAGACATAAAAGTGGCAGGTGTATCTTAGCCTCAGTTCCTATCTTTTGAAAATATCTTGGTCTGTAATTGATCCCAAATCATGCTAGACACAAATAGCAGATGCAGACATTGGAGGCAAGAATAGTCTCCTCTCTAATCCATGCTATCCCTCCTGTGCTGTTTTAAAAGTGTATTTCAATAGCATGGAGGGGCAGGGCAGCCTTGTTTTTCAGTCACTCAGTCTTTCCCTAAAAGGACATTTCAGTAGATTTCATTTTCCAAAACAGGAAAACAGAACTGTTCTTGATGATGGGGGAAAAATGGAAGGACTTCGGGCCTGTCCCATCCTCTACTTTCTCTGCAGTCCTTGCTATTTTACATTAGTGCATTAAGGCTTCTTTGAAACAGCTTGAAAACTAATGATCTAAAAAAAATATGGATTGAAATGTTCTTCTGTCCACCCATGTGTGGCAGGTTGAAAAATGCCTCTCCCTCCCTACCCCCTAGGTATCCAGATGAAGTTCCTAGAACCTGTGCATGTAACCTTTTGTAAAACCATCTTTGCACGTATGATGAAAGATCCAGAGATAAAGCCAGCGACCACCCTGGTTGACTCGGCTTGGTCCTAGGTGTCTTAGAGGGCATCAGAGGATGATCCAGACTCAAGAGGTGATACAGGTACAGAGAAGATAGGGCAGGGCCAGGTAAGGGGCAGGACCCATGGGATGCTGCCATAATCCCAGGAGTGCTAGAGCAACCACACAGAGCTGGGAGAGTCAAGGAATAGGTGTCCTCAGAGGCCCCAGGTGGAGTGGGGTCCTCTAGCTTCCAGTATTATGAGGGGGAAAAAATACTGTGTTGTTGTAATCCATCAAGGTCAAGGTAAGTTGTTAGAGCAGCAAAAGGAAGCAGACACATCATGCAATGAAAACGTAACTTTCAATGTGTTCAAAAGCTTTGTTGTGGGGCTGGGAAGGTGGCTCAGTGGTAGAGCGCTTGCCTTGCATGCCTGAGGCCCTGGGTTCGATCCCTCAGCACTGCATAAGTAAAAAGAAAAAAAAAGCCTGAAGTGGTGCTGTGGCTCAAGTGGTAGAGCGCTAGGCTTGAGCTGAAGAGCTGAGGGACAGCGCCCAGGCCCAGAGTTCAAGCCCCACGACCGGACCTTCCCCCCCAAAAAACAAAACAAACAAACAACTTTGTTGCTACTCTCATGAATACCATTGCTGACTGTTCTGGCCCCTTCGGGAAGAAAGTCGAGTCAATACTAACGTGGAGGACAGGCAGCCAGGTGGAATAGGAGCCTTCCTTCCGCTTTTCTCCTTAGGGGAATCATTGCAGCCACTTTGCCTTTCAATCAGTCATTCCTCCAGTAATGTGGGCGCCGAAGGAACTTCTACCACCAAACATTGCACTTAGTTTCCCAGAACACTACCACTCCGTCCCCTACTCCCATTGTTTTCTCCTGAAAACACTGCATTTCCTTCTCTGCTGCTAATCGGTTTATATGAATTAGGTCTTGGGGAGATAGAAATGTAAATGGCTTGGGAAAAGAAAACCCTGTCTGCAGTAAGGGATAATGTACCATTTTATTTTGTGGAAACTAAGCTATTACCGCATCATATACCATAAATATTTAAGCATCGAGTGGCATTTTATACAAATCAATAAAAGAGAAGAGAAAGAGTACTTGCAGAAAAAAATGTATGTATTTTCATAGAAGTTGCGAGACCGCTTCTGTGCTTCTGGTCAGGATCTTAAGTGAAGGAGAATCAATAGGATGGTCACATGCTGTACGGCTCAAAAATAGTCTCCAAGATCCAAGTATACTTATGTCCTACTAATTCCTAGCACTGGTGTTTTATGTTGAAGTACACATGGTGTTTTTGCACACTGACAAAATGAGACAGATGTTAACAGCAGTAGAAAAAAAAATGTAATCTCAATAGGCTTGTGTCCAGCCAGACTTAGGGTCCCCCCACCCCTCAGATTTGATTTTAAAGTGTTTAATGGCAGTGATGGAGGTTGAAAGTTAGGATGTTTTGAGATAGACAGCAAACCGGAATGCTTAAGCTTAGGTTACTTGCCGGGAAATGATTTACCAACAAGAGGTAGAACACAGATCCTGTTTAGAAAACGTAAACAAATGGATCTTCAATTTCGATGGGAGGGGCCATTGTTTGAGTGGATTTCTTGGCTAAGTTTAAGCTTAAATGCTTCAATCCTTTAGGGAACAGGGAGGGAGGGATCGAATATCAAATTCCACTTGTGGTGGAAATCATGTGTTGAGCTCAACACTTTACAAAACTAGCTTTTAATTTGTTTTTTCTGTAAGTGGATTCTATAGAAGTGGACTTCTATTTCCAAATGCTTTTGCAGTAAGCATAATTATATTGTCTTAGATGCGTCAAAATAAATGTTATTATTTTAAAATAAATCATGCTTTTAGGAGAAACAGTTTGTGAGTGGAGGTTGGGAGGGGCAGAATTGTGTGTTGTGTTCAGGTGTACAATTGTGTGTGTATGTGTTTGGCACAATCATATGAGAGCAATTTCTTGAATTCTTCAGAGGATTTTTAATTCTTCATATATGAAATGATAGAAGAGAATAAATCTAACCAAGCACTGTGCAATTCAGGATGCAGTGTGCACATTGTGCTCAGGGCTCTTATGATGAAAAGCATTCATTTCCCTTGGTTCCCAGAAGGGTTTTAGAACCTAGGTGTCTATTCCCAGCTCTGTGGAAATACATTTTTATTTATTTATTGTATTCATAAACACACTTGGTCCTACTTACCCTCAAGATATACGAAGATCATTTTAAAATATACAAAATTAATCACCATTAAGAAATCTGTCTCAGAAGCTTTAAAATTTTCCAGTGTCTTTGTAATGTGAAACAAAAAAAGTGCTGTTTGGGAAGCAGGGTAAAAGAATAGAATAGCCAAGGTGCCAGTAGCTCATGCCTGTAATCCTAGCTACTTATGAGGCTGAGATTTGAAGATCAAGGTTTGAAGCCAACCCAGGCAGCAAAGTCCAACTCTTATCTCCATTAAACCAACAAAAATCTGGAAGTGGAGCTGTGGCTCAAGATGTAGAGTGTCACCATTATATGTATTAAGTGAAGTAAGCCAGGCCCAAAGAAACATAGGTCCCATGATTTCCCTTATTTGCAATAACTAGTAAATGTCTGAGACAAGCAGAAAAGGTCAGGTAAGATGATGTTAGGTGAAATGAACCCTAAGATAAGGACACAAGTGGTTTTTTCTTTCTTGCTATTATTTCTAACATATTTAGAAGATGATTTCTTTGTTGCTTTGTATGTCCCTCCCTCACGGTATAACCCCTGTTTTCACTGTATTTGATGTTGGTATAATTTGGGGAAAAAGGGAAAAAACAAATTGTTTAAATAGGGATACAGGTGGACCCATTGCAGCAATGAGATGTACAAGACGCTATTTGAAAAACGAACTTTACAACTTTGGCGGGAGAGAGGAGGAGTGTAGTCGTGGAGTTGGGAGGACAGAGACGGTAGGGGAAAAACAAAGGAGGAGGCAACAATGCTTGATAGGAAATATACTCATTACCTTGCTCATGTAATTGTAACCACTCTGTACAGTATTTTCACAGTAAAAAACTTATTTAAAAAAGAAAAAGCTAAAAGACTGCAGACTCTAAGTTCAAACCCCAGCACAAAGAAAGAAAGCAAACCAAATGAAAAAACAAAGCAGAAGCAGAAGCCTCAGCAGGAGGGGAAGAAGAAGAAGGAAGAATTGGAAGAAGAAGGAAGAAGGAGGAGGAGGAGGAAGAGGAGAAGGAGGAGGAGGAAGGGGAGGAGGAGGAGGGGGAAGAGGAGGAGGAGGAGGAGGAGGAGAATAGAGGAGAGTTAATGAATTAGTCTCACAAGCTGATTCCTTTCCCACATCATAAATGGCCTGTCTTGAATTGTTCTCTTCTTGGAACACAATTGCTGGTCATTAAACATTTGTCTTTCTTTGACACTGTGGGAAGAGGTAACCTGCAGATTAGGTAGTAATGACCATAATCCCATTGACCAATATAGACATTTAGAGATCCCAAGGCAAAAATCCACACCATTATACCTTTGTGGCTCTTGGTATTTGTCACATAAAATGTGACCAGAGACTCGAGGGGAGAGTGACAAGCCAGAAGGAAGGTGGCACTTTTTCACTCATGGCACATTTTACTACTGACTGTTAATGTTCCCAATGTGTATCCTACAAAATTAAGAAGAGTCAGGGAAGGGATGGGTAGGGCAATGATCGGTGAGAATTGAAAGCGATGACATCGATGCAGTGTATTCATAAACTCCTTTGAACAACTTCGTTCCTTGTGAGACAGATCTGAGTTTAATACCAAGCCCTATTCCTCATTGCTTGCATATCTGTGCATATGTTTTTAAACCTTCTAGGCCTCGGTGCTCTTATTTATGCAATGGAAATAATTGCCATCGTCCTGAGGCATGGTACAGCTTAAGCATCTATGTAAGATGATATCTACCCAGCACTCTGGAGTAGGTGACCATGAGGCAATTCTTTATAGCTGTTAGTTGTGGCTGGTTCTTCCATTGATGTTGGTTCATTACTTATCCTGAAAGTCTGGTCTAGCTCAGTGCCTGCTTTCGTTAAGAAATAGTTTTATCCCCTGAGATTTATTTTCAGAATTCTCGGAGGCTTTCTTTCATCCTGGGCTGGGATGAAAAGACTCCATCAGGAGCTGAATCCTTCCAGTCTTCAAGGAGCTGATAAAACAAGTCATGTCCTAAGGTGGAAGTGTGGAGCCTCCAATAGCAGTTCCCCAACCTGAAGCTCTGCACAATATTTCCTTTGGCCTATACTAATTCTGTCTGGTCTCTCATTGTGAGTAGCTGAATGCTTCTCTCTCAGACAACGTGTAGAATTAGAAACTTAACCAACCTCCTCCCATCCAGTGGAGTTGCCAGCGCTTTCTATCCCTTATGCAATGCATGTTGTATCATGCCTAACAAATGTCTGTTGTTCCCAACTAGTGGCTTTCTGTTCCCACCAGTGAGAGTGATTATTTAGACAGAGCCATTTGTGCGGCTGGCTATCTCTGTGTGTGCCAGCTCCATTTGTTAATGTAATGACATAATTTCAATGGTGTGTTTCGTAAATAGATTCAATGTAAGTACAAAAAGTGTTGAACATTTTGGAAAGAGTAAGTTTAAGAGGCAGGCTAAAAGGCACTGTTGAATGCGATTCGAGCAAGACAACTGCAAAAGCCTGGATGAGAGAGAATGGATCATAAAAGCTAACTGGACAGAGTCCATGCTTCGATGAGTTCCCAGAAGTTCCCACATTCCCTCTCAGCTCTGGAGGAGAAAAAAAGTCTAGCTAGTGACACATCTGACTAGTTTATATGACAAATACAATGTAAATTCTGATCAACCATGTATCAAAACCTTGGTGTTCACTGAAAGCTTGGGAATGGATCTAATGGATCCATTTTGGTTACAGTTTTAGTATTGTAAACATCATTTAAAGAGTTCCTGATTTAACCAGTATTTTCTGTTTACTGACCAGTAACCTACTTGGTCACACTGGATAGGGCATAACATTTCTACTGTCCCAGGTCCTGCTTCTCAAGTTTCCTAGGAAGGTTCTGTTCGTGGATGGTGGTGGGTTGGACAGGTGTGCTCACAAACTCTCACCTTGAGCTTCTTTGAGCTCACACTATGAAGTAAGCACCTAGGGCTGACCAACGAGTGATGCCTTCTTACATTCACCAATAGTTATGTATAATTTTCGTTCACTCTTCCTTCTGTCTCCCCACACTGCCCAGGAGGTAGCTAAGAATTTATTTTATTACCATTTCACAGATGCTGACATTTGGAGAAGTTCAGTAACTGGAGCTAGTCATGAGCCAAAATGGGAGGCATAGCGAGGTTGAGTCCTACACCCAAATCCTCTGATTTACCCATCAAATGGAGATGCTGGGTGCTTCAGATGGTAGCCCAAATGGCCTTCTTGGTACTAACATGCAGATCCTGATGCACTGAGCCCTGAGCTTTAGCTGGCCAAGCTTAAACCTGGTTCTCACGTCGGTATGGTTCTGGTCAGCTGTATTGGTTATAGGTGGCTCATCCTCTGAACATCTTAGGTCTGTTGCCTACTGCTCTGACAGAGTACTGGAGACTGGGTAGTTTATAAGCAATACAAGTTTGACTGGATTCATGGTTCTAGAGGCTCGGTACCCAAGATGAAGGGACTGTATCTGATGAGCAACTTCTTAATTAACATGAATAACATGGAAGGAGGCATCATGCAGCTAAAAAAAAATTCTCCAAAACACAAACTGCCGAGAATGGGGACTGGGCTCACTTTTCTGTCAACACTGCTGCCTTGGGAGGAAGTCTCTGAGCTGGAAATCGAGAGAACCCTATTCGAACCATGCCAGCTCCCAGGCCATGATTTGTTAAAATGGCACAACTCTTGGCAAAGCCCTTCAATTCCTTCCATGCCTGCTGACTGCTGCAGGTGCTGCGGGCCGAGTGGACATGCTGGAACATTCAAAGTGAGCCACCAGAAGCCAGGGCCAGGCCCTTGCCAGCACATGTCATTTGCATTGTTCGAACACCTGCTTCTTTTGGTACAAGATAGAGTCTGTCAGAATTTCCATATTCTCTCTAATTCAAAGGAGAAAAACAAATCGTTTGGCTGACTCTGGTCCCTCTGGTCTACCATTTGGGATGTGGTATGTCAGCTCAGCTAGCACTGCTTTATCATTAAAATCATTGTTGACCATTTTCGAGTTAGTACTGAACCCAATCCATATGCTTGTATGTTTTGGTTTCCCAGTCCACAAGGGAACAAAGCACAAAAGAAAGAGCTTGGCTTTTGATTAAAATCAGGGGAAAAACAAAGCACATTGACAAATGAAATTAGCATATTGTAACATTTTTTTTCTACAATCCACCAGTATTGAAATTACTTGAGTAACTTATGAACCACACTCTGTTGCAGTCCTACCCAAGATTTACACAATCAGGGATCACAAGTCTTAGAGAGTTACTGGATTCAGAATTACAAGGCGCCGTAAATATCAGATTCTAAGAGCTGTGGTAACAGTTCCAGAATCTTGATGATTTAAAACATCATTATATTCTCTTGCCAGAAGTTCGAAATCAAGTTGTGGGCGGGGACATCTTTCTGAAGCTTCACAGTTCTGCCCATGTCTTTGCTGGTCTGTTGTTATCTACACCTCTATGTCCCTTGACTTGCAGATGAATCATTCTAGTCTCTGCCTGCTTCTTCATTCAGTGTTCTCTCTGTGTGTTCATCTCTTCTTCAGGTAAGGACAATAGTCAGACAGAAGAGAGTCTACCCTAAGCAAATGTGGTCCATCTTAACTGGATAACATCTGCAAAGACCCTCTTTCCAAATAAGGTCATATACACTGGTGCTGGTGGTTAGGAATTGAATTCCTGTGTGCCCAGTTCAACTTGGAACACTGCCTATGTTTTCTGAGGGGACCAATGACTCAGTGCAAATGATGATTAGGTTAGGGCCTTCATGGTAGAATTAACACCCTTCTAAAAAGAGGAAGAGACACATGCTCTCTCTCTCTCTCTCTCTTTCTCTCTTTCTCTGTTTCTCTCATCTTTCCTCTCACTCTTGTTTTTGTATCAAGGATAGGCCATGTGGGCGCACCATAAAAAGACAGCTATCTTTAAATTCTATGGTCTGAATGTCTATTTCTCCTCCATAGTCCTATGTCAAATTCTAACACCCAAGGTTATGGAATTAAGAGGCTGACCTTTGAGGGGTGATTAGGTCACCCAGCCAGGGTAGGCACTCACAAGTGGTATTAGTGCCCTTAGAAAAGGGCACGTGAGTAGCCAGAGAAAGGCTGGGATTGGAGGACAGGGGTAAGCTGCTGAGCCAGGTGGGGTAGGGACATACAAAGCCAGCACAGAGACCCACAGCATAAAGGTAAGACCAGATCCTGAAGCGCTCTCACGGAACACTTTAGAAGGCTCTGCACTGTACCGGGGGAATCTCTGCGCCTGGGAGTGAAGGAGGAGATACCATCCCATTTTTACTCTATGGCAGCAAACCTGGTGGGCAACCTGTACTGGACAGGGGTTAAGGTAGGAGAGGTCTCCCTCCCAGCATGGTGTCAGTGGAGGAACATCTGTTGTTTTCATTGTTTCCAGTCACCATTTGGGGAAGCCAAGAGTCAGAGCAACCCTGGGACTCCCAAAGTTGATACAGGAGTGAGTGATGAGTGAGCAGGTTGCCTTTGCTTCCTCCGCCTCAGCCATGGGGTGAGTGTGTCTCTTAGCAACACATCTTGAACTTGGCAGCCCTTCCTGCTCTTTGTGAATGGCTAATGCAAAACAGAGGGAAAGGTGCAAGTTCTGTTGACGTAAGGACGTTTGCGTGCTGAGCGTGTGTGCGTTGGACAGGTGCCAGATCCCCAAATTATGGGCAGCTCAGGAAGTGTACAGTAGAATACTTGGTGTATACTAAATAGAAAGTTCTCTTCCTCCCACACCCCCACTTTCCTATGGTTGTAAATAAGACATGGCTTTTCATACATAAAGAAGTCTCTTATGGAGGATTGCCCTCAGAAAAACACAGATATGAGGAGTGACTTCTTAAAGGAGGTAAACAATATTGTAAAGCTAAAACAAAAGGACAAGAACCAGCCACTCAGTCTTATCATCGCCTTGGACCCCTGGAAGCTTGCTCTTTTCAATCAATTAGCCCATTACACGGTCCTGTATTACGTACAGGTGATTTTCAATACTCATTTAACACGTACTTATTTGGAAAACCTTCTGTGTACTGGTCATTGATTTTTGATAATCAAACTATCCTTTTTTTATTTTTTATTGGTCATGGGGCTTGAACTCTGGGCCTGGGCTCTGTCCCTCAGCTCCTCAGCTCAAGGCGAGCGCTCTACCATTTGAGCTACAGCACCACTTCCGGTTTTCTGATGGTTTATTTGGAGATAAGTGTCACGGACTTTCCTGCCCAGGTTGGCTTTGAACCACGATCCTCAGATCTCAGCCTCCTGAGTAGCTAGGATGGCAGGTGTGAGCCACCGGCGCCCGGCTACAATCAAACTATTCTAAGCATAGATGCACCTGAGGGGCTTTGCTTTTTTCAGCTAGTCTGCTGGCAGTATTGAGGCCGGATGGAGAATACAGAGAGACGGGACAGATAATAGAGAGAGCCATCCCATATCCATCCTACCAGGCCTTGCCAGAGCATGTGTGATGCTGGCAAACTTAGCAGCTTCTAGTAACACACATTTACTACCTCCTGCTTTTTGTGGAGCAGGAGTCCAGGAATGGCTGGGCTGGCTTCTTAGTTGGGCTGGGTATCTTATCGTAAAGCTACAATCAGATGTGGCTTGTATTCTCTTCTGTCGGAGAATTGACTTCCAAGGTCTCTCAGAGTTCATTCATTAGTGCAATTATCCATTTACGTTGAAGGTGTGCTCAGAGCTTTGGGTTTTTGTAGTTCTTGGATGCGGCTGTCCTCAACTCTAGTGGCTGATCTTAGTTCCTTGACACGCAGCTCTCTCGGAAGTCAGTATCTGAGGCTCCAGCAGTGCAGAAAGAGTCTAGGGCAAGTTGGCTAGATCTTATATAATGCAAAATTAACACACGAATGATTGATTTCGCCTTGCTTTATTGATCAGGAGTAAGTCATAGATAGAGCTTGCCATGCATAGTCAAGTTGAGGAAGAATTACAAAAAGGTTGCACACTACAAGATGGAGAACACTGAGAATTAAAATGAGTTAAAATAATGAATAGTCCTGAAGAGTGGTTAAACAAAGTCAGCTTTACTATGCAAGTGGCTTTATCCTTAAGTAAACGGTAATCATCAGTGAAGCTTAACTCTTAAACTTAACTCTTTCTTATACATGCCTCAACCACAACAGAAGTTATTTGAAGCAGTTAATAACCTTCAATTGGACAATAGTAAAGGCCAAAAAAAAGCAAAAAAAAATCAACAACTGTAATTGAATTAAATATTTGCTTTACTTATGACTTTGTCTATGAAAGCTTTCCCCTTGGGCTCCCTGAGGGAAACTCCCAACCTCCTGTGGCCTGGAGCTGTCTAATTCATGAATCATTATTTGCTCAAAGTCTTCACCTTTTATTGTTCTTCCGTTTACTCTTTAACATTGTCTGTCTACCTGAGAAAGCATTAAGAAAACAGTTATTTAAGGTCAGCCTGGACTATATCTTATTTAACATTCAATTCTCATTGCCTGGTACACAGAAGCAATGAACAAAGCAAACGAGATGGGATTTCTTTGGGAGGAACACTGGAGCAGGTAGACAGGAAGATCTAAGAATGGCTGAGGTTTCTAGGGAGGGCTGATGGAATGCCTATTTCGTTACCCAGGGCCTGAATACAAGTAGAAGAAATGTTGAGGGTTAAACCGATAATAGATTAACTTTGAGACACTCCCTAGTGAAGGAATCTGTGGAGCCAATTCTTCTTAACCTTTAGCAGGATATGGATCACTTAAGAATGATATTAGAATGATTCCACTTCAGTGAGTCTGAGATCTGTAATTTTAAACAACACCAGCTGGTGCCAATAAAGTGCCAGGACCATATCTTTAGCAAGCCACAGAGTCTGTGAGCTTTACATGTTTTTGTTTCTGAACCACTGAAAGATTTTGGGGAAAAAATGTACCCTCTCACATTTAGGAGTTGACATTTATTATTCTTCATTGTGTTTCAAAGAGTTGCAAAGGATCTAGATCCTGCTCTGTTGTCACTATTTATATCTTAAAATAAAACCAGAACATTTTTCTTTTAAATATATTCACGTTCCCGTAAGCCATGATGATTTGATTCCTATCATCATCCATTTTTAATATATGTGAATGAGTTTTCTTACATAGCCAAAAAATTATTTCTTGTTGAACTCATATCCTACAAATTTTATCATAAAGTGATACATTTTGTGTTGAATTTTTTTCACTGGTCACTCTACCTACTTAACTAGCAGGAACATGATTTAAAGCTTGGGAAAACAAATATTTCTCACATTCGTAAACTCTCTTACATGTTAGAAATTTTTCTTGATTAAATTGACTGTTATGATTAGTTGACTACTGACCAAAATAACACATAGCACAAATTTCAGGAATCTCTAAATAGAATTGTCTTGACAATATGTCTGTTAATAATATGGTTGAAACTGGTTTTCTTTTTTAATTAGCTCAAGTACCAAGAAAAAAAATACAAACTTTGGTTGGACTGAGAGTTGTAGCATTCATTTTGTCATTTTTCTGGTTTGGTTTTTATTTTTAAAGACTAAGGTTAATTCTGTTATCCCCTATACCAACATATGCCAAAAACGACACAATAATTTATCATCAATTTTTAATGATGCATTAGTAGATGTGTTCGTTAATTCCACGTCAAATTTGTTGAAAGCAAAGCAATGTCATTGGATAATCTTACCATAGCAAGAGTCAAGATAGATAAGAGCAATGTTTTTCTTCTCTTAAAAGGGTAAACTAGGACAAAAGATGGAAAGAAAGTTGACATAATGTTGGATGACAGACACCTTCTGATGGAGAAGACAGTTAGGGCAAAATATATATTGAAACTGAGGATGTGTTCTGAAACCTTTTGTACCTGCATCCCTTGGAGTGATGGGACCTCACAGGGTTAGAGCACCCCAGTTTGAAGCTGGCTGCCATGGAGAATGGAAATGTGCGTTGTTTAGGGCAGAGGTTTAGCCTCGTGGCAAAGTTAAGGGATGTAGAGGCAGAAACTCATGCACATTTAAGATTTGCAGTGCACAGACCCTATTAATTCAGAATTGTGGGAGTACAGTTTGGATGAAAGGAAGTTTTGTTCTATACTTGGAAGGAAGAGAGTAGCTGGCAAGTAAACGTCAATGCAGAGCAGGCTCACGGGGACGCTGAACAACGCACTGCCTCCAAACTCTTCAGGATCTTCACACGTGCATGAGAGCTGGGGCACGGTCAACACCAGCCTCACCTGTCAGTCAGTTCTTTTCAGTGCTTTGCTTAGCAATACTTTGTCAGCTCAATTCTAGTTGCTCTGTGTACACTGTGTGTCTGAGTTAAAGAAACTTCATTATCTGTGTGTGTGTGTGTGTGAGAGAGAGAGAGAGAGTGTGAGAGAGAGCTAGAGAGACAGACAAACAGACACAGAAAGAGATTTGTGGGTTTCTTTTTGTTCTTTTTGTAAATTGTTTTTTCTCTTTGGTACTGGTCCTGCATCTTGAACTCAGGGGCCTAGGCACTGTCGCTGAGCTCTTGTGCTCAAAGCTAGTTCTTTACCACTTGAGCCACAGCTCTGTTTCTGTTTTTTTTTTTGCAGTTATTTGGAGATAAGAGTCTCCTAGGCTTTTCCTGCCTGGTTGGGCTTTGAACCACAATCCTCAAATCAGCCTCCTGAGTAGCTAGAATTACAAGCATGCAGTACCAATGCCCGGCTTTTAATTTAATCCACCCATCCCTTTGCTACATTGGAAGTGGCTGGTTCTAGATGGCTTGAGAGATTTCTTTCAGTATAAGGATGCTTTGGTTCTATGAATCAGTCACATTTTAGAGACGTAAGATAGAATGAGTCATATTTTTTAAAAATCAGACCTTTGGGAAAGGCCCTATTTATTCCTCATTTCTTTGTGTGTGTGTGTGTGTGTGTGCGCGCGCGTGCGTGTGTGTGTGTGTCTGTATGTGTGTGTGTGTGTGTGTGAGAGAGAGAGAGAGAGAGAGAGAGAGAGAGAAAGAGAATGAGAACTTCTACCCAGCCAGTTCTGGTACTTGCCTTATTTGCAGCTTTATCAAATATCTCATTAAGAAATGCTGATAATCCAGTGGTGGGGAAAAGGTGGCCTTCGCTCAAGCCACGGGAAGGCAGCTGGAGGCTTGCATACTTCATTACCTGTCTGTCTCTGATGTCCTCAGATCTATTTTGGCCACCTCTGTGATTTCTTTATGTTTTTCCCTTCCTGGGCTGTAGGCTTGTGCCAGCTCTATTGATATCTGCATACGATCAAATCCCCTGTGACATTTAAGCTTAAGCAGCAAGCCATTCTTGGGAACAACTGTGGTCTAATAGTTTCCATAGGACTAATAATAATTCTGCTGCCTTCAAAGCTATAAAGAGCAGCCGATGCCTCATGGAAAATGTAGAGGGGATTGGATTTTCTCAGTACAGAATCACAGGGCGAGAAAGAGACCTTTCTTTGTTCATGTCGTCGATCTGGTGTTATTTTGGGGTCTCCTTCTTCCATGCTTCATTGGACAAAGTTAAAGGGGACATCTTTTATAGAAGGTCCTAGCTTCTTACCTACACATTTGCTACACCTCCTCCCCTTGTTTCTCTGTCCTATTTTTCTCTCGTGACCTAATATCTATTTGCATCCTTACCAGTTAAATAGGTTAGAGAAAATGCGCCAAAGTAGCAGGTCAGCTGGGGGAGTGATCTAGGACTGAAACTTTTCTTTGCTGCAGACTTTAACTGTAGAAAGGCAAAACTGGCTTGCCCAGTCCATCCTTCCTCTCTCTGTCTTCGGCCAGCCCAATGCTTGGGATGTTGTAGGATTGTAACTCTTAACATTGGATGCAAACAATGTCTACCTTTATCCATTTTTCTCTGTAGCTTTGATCAGATTTGTGAAGAGAGACAAGTTTTCCCTTAAAGTTAATAACCGTTCATATGATGGGCTGTTTATTTTTAATTAAAATTTTTTTAATCAAAAGTATGTAGTGACTCTAGGATTTCTTAGTGAAGTGCAGAATTCTGAGCATCTCCCATTCCCAGTGTTTTAAGACTTAGGAGCCTCAACTAAGTAACTACACGCATTTGTCCCCTGGTATGTGTTCTTCCCTTACCCCATATAGTGCCAGTCACTGATTTTCTTTCTCTTAAAAAATTTTAATGGTGACTATAAGAATCCTTGTTCAAGAGTATATGACTGGAAGATTTTACCTCTGTAACTAACTGATACCTAATTACTCCCAAGTCCCCTAAGGTTTACAAGGTTTTTGCTATACATTAGATACAGCACTAAGTGCAGCTTCAGCATTATTTTAATTCCATAATAATTCTGTTAAGTAGTCATTGGTGTGGCATTATCATTGTAGATAAGGATCTTGTGGTCTAGAGGGGTAATCATAAGCACATAGCTAATGCTCGATGGAGCCCCAACTCACCAGACAAGCTACTTGTGGATACTGAGCTCTAGCTCATCAAACTGTTTCTAGGTGATGGGTGATAGTCTCCTAGGTGATAATCATAGAGTCACAAACCAATGGGAAAGGAAATGTAAATATCATGGCGGGAACAATGAGTTGAGGTCCTGGGAGTCTGTTTGTAAATATTCCTGTTGACTATCACTACCTAGGATCATGTCAGGGCAGCTATTTAATATTTCTGTGCTATTTCTTCATGTAAGATGGAAAACCATTATTTAAAGTGTTCATGAATGTACCATTGTAGTCAAAACGATAATATGAAATGTCGTAAAGGAAATAGATACTAAAGCCAACAAGATTAATACCAGTAATTACAGTGATCACGATAGAGATAAATGGATTTACACAAATCAAAGCCCTGAATTCAGAAAGGCTGCAGTGGGGGCGGGGATGCTGAAGGAAAGGTCAAGTTCATCAGTACTAGCTTGAACCTCTTTCTTACTGTCAAGAGGTGAATTCTCCTGATTTCTCCCATTCTGCTCCCCCCCACTCCTCCCTTTCTTCCTCTCCTCCTCCTCCCTTCTCTCTTACCCTCTTCATTCCTCTTTCCCCTCCTTTCTTCCCCTCCATGGCCTCCCTCTCTTGGAATACAAAGACAGCACTATGAAGGGGAGTGGGGGGTTGGGTCTTGCAGAGAGAGATGAAAATAAGTTTTTGCAGCTGCTGTTTGGAAAGCGGGCTTCCTGCCATTCTGGGGTTGAACCTGCCAAATGCTTTAATCCTGGGCTGAGCCACAGGACCGCAGCCACAGACTACCTTCTATGGCATTTCCAAGTGCAGTCTCTCAGCTGGGCTGCGGGCAGCACATATCTCCTTCTGTCCTAGGGAAGCCGGCCTGCAAAGTCTCCCCATTCATCCTTCAGAGCCTGCATGCGGCGCCTTCTTCATTTTTTTTTAAACCCAGATTGCTTATTGCTTTTTTAGATAGAATCTAGAGGCATTTATTAAGTGCCTGTGTACCCAAGTGATGGCTTTTAGAACATTCTCAAATTCTCTGAGGGAGGGATCAACTGAAAATTGAAGCCAGAGATATGATTAGTCAGATAGTAGGGATGGTATTTTTCCTTACTAGAGACTATATCCATATTACTTACATATTAATTACATGTCCTAGTCTCTTATTTCTTTTTTTCACTGGCCTGTAGTAGTTATACAGACAGGGATTTCGTTGGTATATCTCTACAGGTTTACAATCAGTTTCACCCCTTCCTCCTAAAGATAGCCCTCAACAAGTTTCCTTGTTGCATTTGCATAGATGCAAATAAGCTATTTTGACAGTGTTCAACTGCCTTTGTCCTCCCTAGATTTTTCTATCTTCTTGACTTTCCTCCTCCTCCCCTTCCTTTTCCTCTTCTTCCTCCTCCTCCTCCTTCTCCTCCTCTTCTTCCTTCTCTCTAGTCCTGGGGCTTAAACTCAGGCCAGGGTGCTGTCCCTGAGCTTTTGTTCAGGCTAGCACTCTACCACTTTAGCCACAGCACCACTTGCAGCTTGTTTTTGTGTATGTGGTACTCAGGAATTGAACCCAGGGCTTCATGCATGCTAGACAAGCACTCTACCAATAAGCCACATTCCCAGCCCCTAGTCTCTTATTTTTAAAGCTAGCAATTCAAGGTCTTAAGGTTGGAAAAATTAGATTTAGATTTTTAACATTAAAGGACAGAATAGAGGTAAATTTTAAGTTGAGGATAAAACAAATGATAATAATAATAATGTCAGTCATGATTATTTATTGATGTATGTTTTGTGGGTCAGGTAAAATGCACTGAACTCTCTTTATCGTCTGTTTCAGTATCCCAAACAGGTTGGTACAAAAATGTATGGGCTGACTTTCAAAAAGAAGAAGGCCAGAGCTAAAAAAATTTGGCCGTTGGTTTGTCTAAATATTTTATACCTCAAATTTGCATGCTAAAACGTAGACATCCTTTTATAGTATGGATAAAATAATTTTTACAATATAAATAAAAATGGAATGCAAGTATAATATGACCTTTCAAAGCAGAAATACATATCCATCCTTGTGTATATGTGTAGCTATAAAGATAAATAGAAATGCAAATATTTATACCTACATTTTTGTGTGCCAATAATAAGTCTGGAATTTAGTGTCTCATACACTCATTTGGTCTTTTTTGTTCAGGGCTGGTGCTCTACTATTTGAGCTATACCTCTACTTCTGGCTTTTTCATGGTTAATTGAGATAAGAGTCTTCTGGACATCAGACCTTAATCCACAGATCTCAGCCTCCTGGGTAGCTAAGATTACAGGTGTGAGGAAATATAGTTTATATAAACAAATAATATTTGATATTAGAATCCATCAGGAACAGAGCTGTAGTTGAGCAAGATTGTTAGGAAGAATCAATCCATGGAAAACTACAGGGTATCTTTGTAAGAGGGAATTAGAAAGGATTGGATGCTGGTGGCTCACACTTGTAATCCTAGCTACTCAGGAGGCTGAGATCTGAGGATCGTGGTTCAAAGCCAGCCCAGGCAGGAAAGTCTGTGAAACTGTTATCTCCAATAAACCACCAGAAAACTGGAAGTGGTGCTATAGTTCAAGTGGTAGAGTGCTAGCCTTGAGCTGAAGAGCTGAGGGACAGCACCCAGGGCCAGAGTTCAAGCCCCATGACACCCCCTTGTGTCAGACCTGTCCTTGTGTCAGAATGTTTCAAGGTGGGAATAAGAAAATGTCTTCATTTTCTTATTGGTTGGTGTTGAGAACTGGAACAATTCTATACTGTATCTTAAAAATCTTATGGAGGAGGACCAACTAGATGAGGATAAAGCTGTAATTAATAAAGAAGCAGCAGTCCCTCGTGTTAGTCAGGAAAAGAGGGGATGCATGTCGGATATTTTTGTGGCATCTCAGGCGGTGGTCACATTTCTCCTGTGTTCAGTTACGATTTTAGAAGCATCTTGTTCCCACCTTTATTGTCATGGTCATGAGCAGCCAATCCCACGATAACATCCTATGACATTGACTGTCAGGAGGACATCAAAGCCTGCCTGATATGACCAATCAGCGTTTGGATACTAGAGGCTCCTTTTATCCTTCCCATAAAACATTGAGGGGGTATATGCAGTTACAAATAAAAAGCAGTGCTAACAATGTCATCTCATTTGTGAAATGAAAAAGTTTGTTCGGACAAAACAGAACGTTTGCTTGCTACTCTGCTTCTTTGTTTGATTTGTGAAAAATGAGCACGTATTAGTTTTAGAATCAAAAGAGCCATTATTGTATTTCTGACCTGGGAATAAAAACTTGGATTACTAAGTAATCAAAGTAAAAAAGACTATTTTATGGTGTACACATTCTTCCTTTCTTGCTAGCTCTCTCTTGTGAGATATTTCAAGCTAGAACCCACACCTTTGCTTTGAGAAATAGACTAAAAACACAATTTGAGTTGTGTTTTACCATTAGTTGGGTTAGGAATGAGGTAGGAGAACTGAGCTTTATTACTGAAGGCAGCCTCTAATGTCCTCCACTGCTCATCTTTCTCATTCCTATAGAAGAGAAAGAGGTAGCCATTCAAGCAGATATATACATATATATATATATATATATATGTGTGTGTGTGTGTGTGTGTATATATATATATATATATACACACACACACACATACACACACATATGGATTTCTCAATCAGCTAGCCCATCTTAGTTTTTGATTGCACTCTAGCTTAGAAAATATCCCGGTTTGGTTGGTAGATGACATCATTTTTTAAGGAAAAGCTTCCCAAAGGAAAGAGGATTGGAGGACAGTTGGACAAGTATGGAGAGAGTTGGCAGAAGAGGCAGACTAGACTAGGCCAAGGGAGGGCACGGGCAAATGTCCATGATGGGCCTACCTGGACCCCATGTGAGGAGCTGAAAGTCTGCCTACCTGGAACTCAGGGGGTTAAGATGCCCTGGGAAAATGCAAAGCTGGGAGGAAATGAGGTTTAGGAGCTGTAGACCTTGCTTAGGAGTTTGGGCTGAGGTGGTATAAACGTGATACATCGTGAGCAGGTTGCCTTTCGTAGCAGTCCCTCTGTCAGAGCTAAGAGTTGATTCCTGGAGGTGAGCTATGTGGTTATCGCTGTAGGCCTGGTGAAAGCGATTATTTCCTTTCACTGCAGTGCTGGCCGTGGGGACAATGATCAAGAGTTAGACTAGCACTCTTAAAACTGACCAATTGTATCCATTACTCTAAGTCCTAGACAGGAGATCTATACACAAGAGAGCTGAATAGTAAATGATGAGAATGCTTTATGAAAAACTCAATATTTGGGTAGTAGAAGTTGTCCTTAAATGATTATATCACCATCAAAATCAACATGATATACCTCCTTTAGACTTCACCTCACTACCTCTACTTTCTACATCCACACAAGATTCCAGCAACTGATCCCCAAATTGCCTCCCACGGAGCCATAGAAAGATGAAAAAAATCACCTCTTGAAAACATTCTTTGTGGTTGTATATTAATTATAGAAAATAATTGGTTTCATTGTGGCATTTTCATGTATGCATATTGTTGTACCTAGGTCGCAGGACCCTCACCAAGAAGACCACCGACAGTCAGACTTTACAGCTGTTTTAAGGTTTTATTTAGATGGGCTGCAGCTCCGGCCTCATCCTACACTCCGACACAGTGGAACCTAGGGGGAGAGCCCTGAGCTAAGGATTTACAGGTGCTAAACCAGGTGGTTTAGCACCACGTGTTGCTCTGCTCTGAAACAAGCAACAAATGGTCACTGCCTCAAGTACTTTAACCCTTCATTCCCCCCTTGACTTATGGTCCTGAGACACAATCTTGTGGCTCCGGCCCCAAACTAAACTCCAATGGCTTTCGATCTTGAACAGGTATAGTCCCTCTCTGACCTTAACCAACAATACCAATAACAATCAGTCCATTTTTCTTTTATTGAGGCATATGCAGAGTGGCTGGGTAGGATGCTTGGAAACTTCCCATGTTACCCCGCGGTCATCCAGGGCAAAGGGGTCAGCCGGTCTGGTGTGGGAGCAGTGGATCCAAGCAGCAATGCTGTCCCCCTTAAGGGCAGTGGGTATAGTCAGTAGCACCATATAAGGTCCCTTCCACCGTGGTTTTAGAGTTCTCAAGTTGTGCCTTCGAACAAACACCCAGTCCCCTGGTTTAAACAAATGGGGAGTAGAAATAGAAGCAGAATCATATAATGCTCTAAGCTGGGGCCACTACTCTTATGCACCAGCTGTAAATAGTCAAGCTTACACAGAAATTCAGTATCATCCAAATCAGCAAGCAATTCAGTCTGAAGGCTAGGGATAATGGGTGGAGGGTGTCCATACATTATTTCAAAAGGAGTAAAGTCAAGCTGATAGGGTGAATTTCTTACTCTAAACAGGGCAAAAGGAAGGAATGATACCCAGTCTGCATCAGTCTCCAAGGCCAATTTAGTTAAGGTCTCTTTTAGAGTCCGATTCATTCTTTCTACCTGCCCTGAACTCTGGGGTCTATAAGCACAGTACAATTTCCAATCTGTCCCCAGTGCCATGGCTATTCCCTGACCTACTTTTGAGACAAAGGCCGGTCCATTGTCTGACCCGATGGTGAATGGGAAACCATACCTGGGTAGGATTTCTTCCAGGATCTTCTTAGCCCCGACATTCGAGGTCTCATGCTTTGTTGGGTAGGCTTTAACCCATCCTGAAAAGGTGTCTACAAAAACTAGCAAATATTTATATCCAAATTTTCCAGTTTTAATTTCTGTGAAGTCTACTTCCCAATACACACTTGGCCTATCTCCACGGAGGCGAGCTCCTTTTGTAACCGGTTGATTGGGGGCATTGGTGAGCTGACAGGCTTTACAATTTTTAACAATGTCCTCAATGAGTTGATTTCCTTGCCTAATTTTTACTTCTGAGTGTTGGAGCAAGTCCTGCATTCTTTGGGTTCCCATGTGAGAGACCCGATGGATTCTCTTAAGAATCCCCTTTGTGGCAAGATAAGTTTCCCCTAACCAGTTTTCCACCACTTTTTGTTTCCTTCTCTGTTTGGGGGTTTTTAGGTCATGGGAATTTTCTTTATCCACTCCAAATCTTCTTGGGAGTACTGAGGCTCAGGAGGCAAAGCTCGTGGCCCTGGGTCTACTAGAGTCAGTACTTCTGCTCTGGGCTGGAGGGCCGCCTCCTTAGCTGCCTGATTGGCCAAGTTATTTCCTTTGGTTATAGAATCAGTTCCCTTTTGGTGGCCAGGGCAGTGCATAATGGAAATATTTGCTGGTTCCCATATGGCCTGGATGAGGCTTAAAATTCCCTCAGCTGTCAGTAGCCCCCTCTCTTGGTAAATGGCTCCATGGACATGCACAGTGGCAAAACCATACCGACTGTCTGTGTACATGTTTAGTCTCTTCCCTTTTCCCATTTGTAGGGCTTTTGTTAGTGCCTCTAGTTCTGGTCTTTGTGCAGACGTTCCCTGGGGGAGTGCTTCTGCCCACACTATCTCAGTGTCTGTGGTAACTGCCGTGCCTGCGTACCTTTTTCCATCTTGAATGAAACTGCTGCCATCTGTGAACCAGGTATGCTCGGCATGAGATAGTGTTGAGTCCAAGAAGTCTGGCCTCTTCTCCTTGGCCTGGTCTCTCTTTTCATGCTCAATATCATGTTCTCTGTCCTTCCTTTCCTGTCTGCTCCTCTGTCTCTTATTGTAAACCTTTTCCGCCGTGGCTACTAGATCCCTAATACACTTTTCACCAAGTCTGTGTAGAGCCTACAACTTTCGCTTTATGTCTGGTGCAGCTTGATTTATATAGGCAAACATAATCATCTGAGCCGACTCCTGGGTTTCAAGATCATACAGGGTATATTGGCTATAAGCTTCCATGAGCCGCTCAAGTTATGCTGCCAGACTTTCACTTCCTCCCTGTCTAACATCATAAACTTTGGCCATATTAGTAGGTAGGCGAGCCGCCGCCTTGAGACCTGCCAACAGAGCCTGGTGGTAGACAAGGAGTCGCTCCCTTGTGACTTTTAGTCCCATGTTGGTCGGATCTCAGAAAAATAGGCAGCGACAGGGCAGGATCCGTGATGGGTGCTCCTGTGGGGCCAGGGATATGTTTCAGGCCGCCTTTCTGATATGGTCTCTCTCTTCAGTGGTAAAACGGACCTGTAAAAGCTGACTGCAATCATCCCAAGTGGGCTGATGAGTAAAGAGAATAGTTTCAAGCAAACAAATTAAATCCTGGGGTTTCTAAGAAAAGGGGGCATTTTGGGTGCGCCAATTATATAGATCACTGGTAGAAAATGGCCAATATTGGAGTTGGTATTGACCATCCACATCCACAGGACCTACAGTGTGTAAGGGAAAAACAGCTGCATTAGAAGGGGGGCTGATCCCACGATGTCGTCGAGTGACTGGCCCCTCAGAAACTTTAAGGGCAGGTGCCAAGGGTTTGGCTGCTGGTTCTATAGCTCTCTCCTCCTCTTGATCATTCTCAGGTTCTGCAAAAGGAACCTGGGAAGAGGAGTATGGGGGAGGAAACATTTCTTCTTCCAAGTTATCTCCCTGAAAAACCAGGGGTACCTTTTCTTTTCCTCTTTCTTAGTGTAAGTCTAGGGGCTAGATGGAGTGGTGCCCATGGTTTCCAGTCCCATCAGTCATACAATCCAAAAAACAATAAACAGTACAAACAAAACACAGGCAGGCCTGACAGTTACAAAAAAAGCTTACGAAGTGGAGATCTCCCAAACTGGTCTGCTGACTCCTGTCATGGCGGGGTTCCACACCCATGCCCCACAGCAGAAGGAGCAGACCCACAGTGGGCGAGTTGGGCCTCGGTTAAGAGGCCCTCTTGGTCAGTTCCAGCCCAACACCGAACCAACCCCCGCCCCACAATTCACACGGCAGGGTTCCAAGGACACCCCCCCTGCCCCACATGGTGGGGTTCCAAGGACCCCCTCCAACCCACAAGACAGGGTTCCAAGGACCCTCCACCCCACAAGAGGATCTGGGACGTCTCCCAGTTCCTCCAGGATTGTCGTGCAAGTGCATCTGCTTTGACAACCCTTTACAAATCCGAGTGGCCATCCTCACAAAGGAAAGTAGAACAGACAAACGACAGGACAAGACAAATTAACAAAGACAGTGCTGTTTTACCTTTGGAGTCTGAGGTCTCGGGGGTATTTTGGGGGATCCCGGATGAGCCCCCATTAATATGTTGTGCCTAGGTCACAGGACCCCCACCAAGAAGACCACCGAGAGTCAGACTTTACAGCTGTTTTAAGGTTATATTTAGATGGGCTGCAGCTCGGGCCTTGTCCTACATATACTGTGATTATGATCAGCCCCTCTATTTCCTACCACCCTTTCTTCTGTCCTTCATACTCTTTTTTCCTTCCCTAATAGTCCTCCTGCCTTTATGTCTGCTTGATTTTTCTCTAGATTTTTGCATATGGGAGGCAACATGTGACATTTATCTTCCTAAGTTGGGCTTATTTCATGTTAAATGAAATTTCCTGCACATGTAATTTCACCCTTCTTTGTGGCTGAACAATACACAATTGTGTATATTTACCACATTTTTCTCAAAGAATCTTTGTTGTTGTTTGTTTGCTTGTTCATTTGCCAGTCCTGGGGCTTAAACTCTGGTCTGGGCTCTGTCCCTGAGCTTTTTTGCTCAAGGCTCCCATTCTGCCTCTTTGTTCCACAGCTCCACTCCTGTTTTTTTTTTTTTTTTTTGTGTGTGTGTGTGTGTGATTAATTGGAAGTAAGAGTCTCAGACTTTCCTTCTCCGACTGGCTTCAAACTTCAGTCTTCAGATCTCAGCCTCCTAAGTAGCTAGGATGACAGACCTGAGTCACCAGAACACAGCTCAAAGCATCATTTAAAATCTCCATTCTCCAGTTGACATTCTAAGCAGCCTCTAAGATTTTTTTTAAATTTCCTTTTCCATTTTTTAAGGATTATCTTGCCTGGAATTGCCTCTGCTGTCTTGCTATTTAGGAGATGAATAATTATATCATGAAGAATCTCACTGGGTAAGCAAGCTTCCTATCTCTTTGTCTTTCACTACAGTAACAGGTGATCTGAGCACTTGACAGTTGGGTGAGATAGAGGAAAGTTCCATGGAAATTCTAGACATGTTCTCACACTATTTGGACTGGAGGAGCCTAAGTTTATCAAATGAGATTAAAATGAGCAAGGGGGAAATGAAGCATGTCCACTTTTCTATTGAGGAAGTTTGCCTTTAAAATGCACCTTCAGGTTAGGTTGGCACACAGGGGAATTGCTGCTCTTCGGTCTTGTTCTGTTTAGAAGGACACAGTGACTAGGAGAAGAATGGAGTGGGTGAAACATCTCTACGTTATTGTGCTTGTGAGTGCCTGACATGCTAATAGGCAAAATAGGTGCAATGGAATTGCTCTTAAGTTTTTTTTTTTTTACAAAAACAATAAACCAGCATTCAATTACCTTTAAAAATGGGCTTAGTTTGGAGAGTTACATTTAACATATCATGGGCAGAGTCTAATTTCTTTTTAAAACTTTTCTTTGGCTTCTACAAGAGGGTTTTGTTTGCTTAACTAGGGAGTGGGAAGGGGTAAAGAGCTAGGATTCTCTGTTTTAGAGTAATTTAGCTCTGCATGGATCTCTCTCTCTCTTTTTCTTTTTCTTTTTTTAGGGACAAATGCTATCTGTGTCAACCACCCAGAGTCATGAGCATGACCCCATTGAGATTTACACAATCATGCAAGCTGTCCTCTCTGTCTCAAGGAAACCACCTTCTCCTTTCCAGCCAAAGTCTGCACCCCAAAAGAAAACTCTCTGGGGACACATCCTACTCACAGAAATCCTTTCACTCATCCCCCTCCATCTTTCCTCCTCTGTCTGCTTTCCTTGGGTTGTACTAAGGCAGGGCACTTTGGCAGTGGTGGTGACAGTGAGGTGTCCTCGAGGAGAGAGGTGAATGAAGAGGAAGGAGCCATGGCAGGAGGAAGGTCAGGCGGGGATGGGGTGGGGGAGTCTTCAAGATCAGCTAGAATCAGGAAGTATCACACCCTGAAAACTCTGAGGACTGAATCTGTGAATCAGAAAAGTTTTCTATCCACAGCACAGTGGTTCTGCCAAGTAACGACTAATAATAGGAAATTTCCTTGTCCTGCCCAATCATGATCAAAACACAGCATGACAAGGAGCTTTTGCCCTCGGCATTTAGAATACTTAAAGAATTTAATCAGGAGAACAACCATTTTGAACAATAGCGTTGGGCTATTTAGAAAGAAATGCTGTTAAAAAAAAAGAAGCTCATCCAGTCAGAATGCAAGAATTGATTTCACTCATGGGTGAGAATGTTAACTGTTGGGCCTGCCCATGCGCAGGCTGGCTTATCACTTATCTCCACATGCCTGATTAGACAATTGTAGTTATTTGGTTTCTGTCAAACACACCTGGATGCATTGTAGGCACCCTCATTTGTGTCTATTGGGATTCAAAATAGAACCAACTTAAAAGTTGGGGTATCGTTGTTTAGGATAATACGGGACATTTGGGGGAGGGTGGGGAGAGACTTGTAACCATCATGAAATAACCACTTTATATTCCAGTTTACTGGAGAGATCCATAGAGGTGAGCATAAAAGACATAACCTCTGAGTTCAGAGGAGCTATAATTTTCTTGCCAGGCTGCTTGGAACAGATATCAAGACCCAGACAGCCAGCATTCAAATTCTCATTGTGCTAAATACTACCTTTGTTTTCTTGAGAAAAGCCACTTAATCTCTCTCTCTCTTTCTCTCTCATGCTTCTCTGACAATAATATTGGTGTTTATCTCACAGAGATGTTTAGTAGATCCAATGAGTTAATATGTTAACAATGGTTAATAATGATGGGAGGTGAGTTGGGCGCTCTCAGGAGGCAGAGGTCTGAGTAGGAAAGTCCATTGAGAGTCTTAGCTCCAATTAACTACTAAAAAGCCAGAAATAGAACTATGGTTCAAGTAGTAGAGCATTCCCCCGTAAGCAAAAAAGCTCAAGGACAATACCCAGACCCTGAGTTCAAGCCTCAGGACCCTCCCCAAAAAAAAGGGTGAGGGAGGGAAGCAAGAATGGGAATACAATGTCTATTCAGGGTTCAGAAAGAATAATGAAGCACCACTAAGAGTCCATACGCTTTTCATTATCACCATACAACTGTAATTCTAGATTTTGTCAGTATGATATCATATTCTTCCTTCTAGGGTAAGATTTTCCCCTCACTTTGACTTCTGATTGTGTCACAGATATCATCGCTTAGGGACTGGAGATGTAGCTCAGTGGTAGAGTGCTTGCTTACTATGCATGAAACCATAGATTAGTTATTTTTTTCCTTTCTCTTAAGCAGAGCAGTGAGAGGGGGAAAAAAACCAACATAGGAAGCTCCAAGTTCATTGTCACCTGCAATTATTTATCCTTGAACTTCTAGTGCTCATCACCTGTACAAAGTGCTTAGTGTCTCCCTGCTGTGGGCAGGAAGGTGATTCAAATCCGTCCTGTCCTCCAAGGCTCTTCCTATAGGATTCTGGCATATGGTTTCCATGAAGACTCTTTCTTTTACCTTCTAGAGAAAATAAGAGAATTGTTTTTCCTCGGAGCGTCTAGGCACATGCATGTAATGAATGATTTTTTCCCTTCTGATCTCTTCATGATCAGAGAACATGTGTTTTCTTGGTTCCAAATGACCTACCCTGATTTCTTCTGTCCAAATCATTGCCCTTGCTTAGAACGCTCCCAGCCTTGCTTTTCTTTATGAACTGTTTCAACAGTTGGACTAGCTCACTCATAGCCTGTTGCGTTCAACCGATGGAGGCAGTGGCAAGGGATTGAAGAATTTAAGAGAGGAAGCTGAGCTTGGTGATAGGGTAGTTGCAGGTGGCTGCTTCCTTCCCATTGGGCAGTTAGTCCATCCAGGCTTTGGCTACTTTCTGAGCATTTCTGTAAAGGCATTATTTCCCAACCTGTTCAGGAATACAAGAGGGAGTCCTTCTTTACCTTTTCCAGCCTGTGGTGGTGAATTAACCATAACTCTCCCTGGATCTTGTCCCTTTTGGAAAAATGGCCTTGCATCACCAGTTTGATGTCTCTAGCTGAGATTCTTACTAGTACAGCAGAGGAAGCCGAAGCAGGCATGCGGCTCCTAGCATACTCACTGAACATCTTCCTGTGTCGGGCATGCCTCTCAACCCTGGGTGATAAAATAGGATTAAAATGAAGACTCTGCCATGAAGGAACTTGAGTCTCATGGGAAAGACAAAAGCAGGATTGGATAGTTTCAAATTTGAGCATAAATGTTCAAAGAATTCATCAGAGAATTGACACACAGGGAGACCCTTATGAAAGAGATGAATAAAGCTAAAATGATCTGCATTTCCTCTGTGTGTGCATGTGTGTGTGTGTGTGTGTGTGTGTGTGTGTGTGTGTGAACATGTGTGTGCTAGTTCTTGGATTTAGGGCCTTGTGCTCTTGTTTAACATTTTTGCTCAAGGATGGCACTATACTGCTTGGGCCACAGTTCTTCTGGCTTTTTGCTAACTTATTGGAGATAAGAATATCTTGAATTTGACTGCCTGGGCTGGCTTTGAACTGCAATCCTCAGATCTCAGCTTGCTGAGTAGCTAGCATTACAGGCGTGACCCACCAGCACCCAGCTGTCTGTATTTTATCACAAAATATTGTTGGGGGGGTTGGCAAGGTAGTTCACTGGTAGAGCACTTGCTTAGCATGTGCAAAGTCCTAGGTTCAATCCCCAGCACAGGGGAAAATATTTTTAGGATTTTTAGAACCAGAAAGGATAATAACTATTCCTCTAGCCAGGTACCTTTATTTGGCAAAGAAGATACTTCAAGGTCCATTGAATTGAAAAGACCTGTCTCCACTCTCAAGCAGCGACAACGTGGAGGGAGACCCCAAGCATTCCCACCTGAAGTCTATTGCGCTCTGTCCCCTTTTCTGTAGACCATAGCACTGCCAATTCTATCTTCCATCTGTGAGCTCCCTGCCTCTGTCTTGGCTTCTTCCTCCCGAACCATTTTTCATTTCAAAGTGCTTGAGTTTTTGGAGCAAGGAGAGTGAACTTATTGATTTCAATATTCTCATTGTCACAGTCAGAGGGAGAGGTGAAGAGGGCTGAGACATATGGGGGCGAAGCGTGGGGTTAAAGACACACCACCAATACTAATCCACAGCCACCAGAAGCAATCTGAATGTCTGCAGGCTTTGAAATGTTTCCAAGCCTCCCTCCTGTGCTTGTGAGCATATTTCATGCTCTCCCTGAATGGGGTGCTTGTAAACATCCTGTGGGGGGCAGATTCCTTCCTTCCTTCCTTCCTTCCTTCCTTCCTTCCTTCCTTCCTTCCTTCCTTCCTTCCTTCCTCACCAGGGAAAGTCTGATGTGCAGGAAGAATTCTTTCCCTCTGATATTTTAGATACTAGGAAGAGAGGCTTCTTACGGGGTAATGCTTTGACGGTTACAACTTAGTTTGAGTGTCAAAAGAGGAGTCCTTGAGACTGGCTCAAAGTTATCTTAAACATTTGGATGTTCAGAATCCCTTCTAACTCCAGTGGATGCAGTAATGATGACATGGCAGGTACCACATCTTGACGAATCGAAGCCTCAGAATTTGGCACCATTACGATGATTAATTACCGCTATTCATGCTTTTGATGAGGCACTGAGAGGAGCAGTAGCTTGTCCAAGGTCACACTTCATATAAATACTGTGGTGAGACCGGGTCTTTGGCTCCTGAGTTAACCCCCACTATCACTTAGGCTGTTTGATTCTCCTCAAAGCTAGCAGTCTGTTCTACTGCTTTTCTTTTATTTCCTTTTGTTTTTCTGAAGTTTTGCCATTTCCTACCATAAGGGTTAAGGAATTGAAAGCAGATCTGTAATTTCTAGAGAGACCTTCAGCCCAGGGTCTGCCAAGGTCTGTGAGTTTAGAAGCATCAGATCATTAGACAACAGGCCAGACGCATAAGTATCATGGGTGTGAGTGAAGAAGGGAGCCAGGTCAGTGCCTGGAGTCTGCGGGATTCACGGAATCGAGGTGACAATGGTCGGCTTTCCAATAGACCCATGGTACAGTGGAACTTCCCTTGAGGGCGGGCGACTGTCCCCATCTATCTGGGACCGAATACTTTCCTGCAATGTGAGACTTCCTGTGCTGAAACTGAGAACATTCTGGATAAATCAGGATGCATCTGTCAGCTGTTTTTCATGTTGTTCAGGCCAAGAGAAGCTCACTCAGGAGTTCCCAGACTCAAGAATCAACCTTTCCTTGTTTCTTAACTTAGCTGTGTCTGAGGCACTTGGGACTTCTTCCTAGACCTAAGGAAGTAAAATATGTGGGTAGGGCAAGGTAAGAGGTTAGCTTTAAACATTTTAAACAAACTTTCCAGGTCATTCTTATGCTCGCCAATGTTCTGGTACCATTGGTTTAGTCTTTAAGAATGAAGAAACTTACAGTTTAGCGGCTCTGGCCCATTCTCCTGAGATGTTTATTCTGACTTGCTTCTCAGTTCCTAGCTGTGAGATCTAGCTTCATTTCTCAGTTTTTACTTGGACCTCCATCTCCTCAAGTAGTCTGCCTTGAATGTAGATTTGCCTCCTCGTTTCTCAGGAAACCAAGGGCTCTCCTTGGTTTCTCTCCTAATCTCTCTCCTAATTCTCTCCAGATCTTTTAGAACTCATATTCCCTCCTGAAGTTCCAGTAACCTGTACATTCTCTGCCATTCCACTTTACCTAGTTTCAGCTTTCTGATGCCACCTTCCCATCTCTTGGTCAAAGTCCATGACAGATTTATACACTTTTTTCCAAATTTACTGTAAGAAATAGGGTCAATAATTGAAGCATTTAGAATGGGTTTAGAAAACCAGCCCTACCAGAAACCATCTACCTCCTAAACTAAGCCACTGTCTGTTTGTTTGTTTGTTTGTTTTACATATTTCTAGATAAATGTACTTATGTGTGTTCCTCCTCTTCTCAGACGAGCTATGATTCTTTCTGGGAGTTATTCTTGTCTCTTAACCTGCAGCCTGACAGCCAATAGGCAATCGGTTATTTGTGGTGTAAAATAATGAGGTTTTCTGAATTTCAATGAGATAATGATGTTTCTTCTAACTTGGTTCTCAGCAATCTTTTTTTCTCTTGAAAAATTTGTTTCTTAAAACAGTTCATATAGCAGTTCAGTAGGAAATCCAGAGCAATGTCTAAGTCTTTAAGGACAATGAGTATGTATGCACATAGGGAGTTGTATATGGGAGTGTGGCATCACTGTCCCCCATTATCATGCCCGTGTGTGAGGCATGGTAAGATCTTGTGGTGTAATTTTAGTCCTACAGGGATTTTAATACAGTAAAATTCTTTACAAAATCAGAAATCTAGGTTTTAATTGAACTCAATATCAGCCCTCTTCTTACACTTACTTCATCCATTTTTCTTTCCTGAGCCAGTTTTATAAATGTTTTATTGCCCATGGCCTAAATTGAGTTACAATCTGCATCACTTTTTCCTAAGACTGTCTTACAAATACAGCAATCATCTGAAAATGATGCTAGAGCTGAAGAAAAGCCTGGAAAAATTGGTTAATAAAGTGAAGACTCCTTTTATTAATTATTCTATTTCAATATTTTAAAAATGTATTAGACTGTGAGAGAAATCCATAGTAGTTTATTCTCCAGGATCAATAACTTTAAAATATCTTCATCTGGGAAAGCATAACCCAAAAACTTTACTCTAGCAATCGTGTGTCATTTTGTTAATATTTTTCAGAAAGCTGGCATTTCTGGAGCAATATTATTAAACCACTAATATATTCCACTTTCCATCTGGAATCAGCCAGAATGATATTTGACATCCCTGAGCTCTTTTGTCATCATTTGTTTTATTTCCTTCAAAGCTGTGACCATTTAGTTGCTTCAGCAATGAGGAGACACAAAGCATGCTGAATTCTGGTTGTGTCAGTTTGCTTCTAGCAAAAATTCTAGAAAGGATCAGAGGAAACAAAGGAACCAAAATAAGATGCACTGACTGACCAGAGAACAAGTTCCAATGAATATTTATGGTTTAAAAGATAACAATTTCCTACTTATCATTCTTGCTATATACCAGATAAGTGATTGTTTTTCGCAAGAGCAATGGAAAGGCTGAGCTTACAAAAGGATTTTAAAATAATTCATGTCAAAAATGTTGCTGTCACAAGATATTATTTTCAACACATCATTCTAACAATCACATGTCATTGAGATTTTTTTGAATAACTCATTTTTCATTAAAATATATGGCAAGTTGAATATAGAGAAATTTGAAAGACTTTCTATAGCTAAAGATCTAAATGTTGGTTAAGTTCTCAATTAATTTCAGAATATTGGGATAGAGGATTTAGATTTTGTTTTTAGCAAAATTTTTGTCGTTGTTGCTGTTGAAAGGAGGGTTTGAACTCAGACCCTTAGGCTTACTTGTGTGGCTGGTTTGTTTAGCTTGCTACTTGAACCAGGCCTCCAGCCTTGTTTTATTTACTTGTTTGTAGATGGAGCATTGTGGACTTTTCTGTCCTAGCTAGCTTTGAACTGTGTTCCCCTGGCTTTCAGCTTCATGAGTAGCTAGAATTATAGGAATGTACCACCAGCACACAGCCAGAAATGTGTTTTTAAATCCTTTTATATGCTGGATACCATTTCAGGCACTTAGACATAAAACGTGGCAGAGTTTCTGGAAAGGGAAGATAATTGATCTAGAGATGATAGATCATCTTTGCTGTTCATTTGAACAGCTGATAGGTGGGAAAAATAATGATCTCCATATCATGTGTTTCAGGGGATTTGGCAGAAGTGATAGGCTGCAGGTCTTGGGTTAGAAAGCAACCTGCCATACTTTAGTAAGGGCAGAATGCATCTGTCAGGGTAAATGGCCTGATGAAGAAAACAGCACAGCACCTGGGTACATCACAGATGCTCAAGCAAAGGAACAAAATGGTCACACGTGGGTTTGTACATCTTTGGGGAGAATGTGATAGATGCTTGCAGAATTCTATGTTTGGCATAGGATTTTTTTTTTAACTTGGCCTGGGCACAGTCCTTCAGCTCTTCAGCTTAAGGCAAATACTCTACCACTTGAGCCACAGTGCCACTTCCAGTTTTCTGGTGTTTTATTGGAGAGAAGAGTCTCAGAGACTTCCCTGTCCAGGCTAGCTTTGAACCTTGATCCTCGGATCTCAGCCTCCTGAGTAGCTAGGATTACAGGCATGAGCCACCACTGGTGCCCGGCTGGATTGGTGGTTTTGAATGTCTAACAAATAAGAATTGTAGCTAATTTCCATGTGTTTCAGTGGTAATGTAATTTGCTATTATGGTTTTCAGCTTCTTTACCATTTTTGAGATTATATGTGAGGAGCCTACAAATCTTTTTTTTTCTTATCACTTCCTAGTATATCAACATTCAGTATTTTGTGGATTTCCTGAGAAGTTACAGAGGATTTATAATTTTATTCTCTAAATAACAGATTCATTCTCCAAGTAGGAACTTTCAAGCCTCAGTTTGTCAGGTTACAATTTGTATCATTTTGGACCACACTGTACATGTTTCTTCTCATTTCCTCTTCTTTTTTTTTTTTTTTGGGGGTCCGGTCGTGGGGCCTGAACTCTGGGCCTGGGCGCTGTCCCTCAGCTCTTCAGCTCAAGGCTCTACCACTTGAGCCACAGCTCCACTTCCGGCTTTTTTTCTTTTTGCTTATGTGGTGCTGAGGAATCGAACCCAGGGCCTCAGGCATGCAAGGCAAGCGCTCTACCACTGAGCCACCTTCCCAGCCCCATCATTTCCTCTTCTTACTCCAAGAAGTTTCTTCCTTGTTGATTTCCTTTCCCTTTAAAATGAATATTATTGTTCTCAATATTCTCACGCCTTTTACCAGTCCTTTTCTCCCCTTTAAACTCATTCTAGAAATAACTAATTCTTTCTGGTTCTCTTGTGCACTTTGCCTCTGCAAAAAATTGGAAAGACACCCCTAACACGTCGTGAATGATGTGTCAGAGGTCCTGTGTATTTGCTAATGTAGACACATTCAAGTTATTCCCAATTACAGATGGGCAAATGGACGATCAGAGAAGGTACATAACTCTCTCAGTGACACACAGTTCATTGGTGGAGTTGCTGAGATTTGAACTCACTTTTCCCTCTCAGCCTCATGTTCTGCAGACTGTTGGTGTAAACTAAACTTTTAGAGCAAAGTTATAAAACATACGAAACAGAGAAATGGAAAATGGTGCTGTTTTTCTTTTCTGGATGTTTTTTTTTTTTATCAATTTACTTGCCTGGCTCCTTTAACTATAAACGATGACTGATTTAAAGGATTGATGTCTCCTATAGTGTTGGTGTACCTCAGGACTTGTGTGACTTCACTGATCAGACTAGACGCACTGTTCAGAAGTGTGAGGCCGCAGCCTTGTTTAGGGACAGGAAATGGGACATTTACTTGCTCAAGGTCACCAGGTTCATAGTCCAATGAAGACCAGGCAGATTTCCAAACTCTTACTGGAGAATTTTGAAAGAAATCATGGATATTCCCACACTAGCTGTATGTTCTGCTCCAAAGTGATACAACAGAAGAAGTACACTTGACCCTTAAGATAGAGAGGAATAGCATGATTTTTAGATCAAGTACGTGTTTATAAAGTATTTCAGAATCCCCTTGGAGAAAGGTCCTTTGTAAATAAAAGTTCCACTCGATCTTTTAGAAAATGTTTATTTTAGGTATTTACATGTATCCTAATAGCAAACATTCACATTAGTGTGTGCTAAAGATCTGAAATTTACTTAAAATCTTCGGCTTCTTTGGGTGGGTGGGTGGAGGGGAACCAACTAGCAGGATTTCCAGAAATCCAAAAGAGATAAAGGAGATTTCCTTACAAAGCCCGTTCAAGAATTGGGAATTTGGAAAGGGCAATTCTAAAATAAGACCCGTTTCGAATAAGAGCTTCTTTAAGATCTTGACTCGAAGAGTCTACACCAGCTCCAGCACCTGCACGATGAGCAAACAAGGCCTCATTTCCCCAGGACATTATGCCACAATCTTCCTAAATTTCTTTTCCCTGCCAGGGACTCAGTTAATGTTTTAGAGGATGGGGCACAACAGGTTTTTAGCTATTTTTTCCCCCTTGGGAATCCAGAAGAGAGAACAGACTTAGGGGCTGCCTGCTTTATCAGTGGAAAACAAATGACAAATAGGCAAATCACCTCCGTTAGAGGTGATTCTGGAGATGTCAAAATATTCCTCCTGCTGGCAGCAAGCCCTGCAAGTGGGGATATTGTGAGTAGAATACAACCCCACCCCACCTGCTCCTTTGAGCAGAGTTTGAATCAATCTCCTGGGAAATCAGAAGGCGCAAAGCTCTTTATGATAAAAGGAAATCTCATTGCCAGAGGCCTCACAATCAAGTAGAAAAAGCCTCAGAACTAGACAGATAATCAAGCGTTCTAGCTGCTTCCTTCAGCTTTGCTGCCTGTCAGAAGTACCCCTTACCCAACCTGGGCCTCAGTTTCTCTCTCTGTAAGACTTCCCTAGTGGGAAGGCATCCCTGTCCAGCCTTGGTGTGGTCACTGTGGCTTAGTGAAGCAGCATCCTCAAGAATGTGGCTTCTATCCATCCTTCTAATGCTGTTTGTAAGGCAAGAAGCCACACACCTCCCATTCTCCCCTTTTTAATTACTCTTTCTCCATGTTCAGAATTGTAGCAGGCAAAACTTTTCTTTGTTGTATCAAAGTCTCTCTCTTTGTCTCTTTGCTCTCTTTCAGAAAAGACTGCTAAAGAAAACCATTTAAATCAGATTTGTAAAGGGAATGTTTTATTTCCTTCAGAAAATGAACTCTTAAGGCAGAATGGTAGCAACTAGTCCCTAATAATGTGATAATGACAAGACTAACTGTACTAATGTGGGCAAGGGCTCACAATGTGTTAGCCTGAGTTGTATTTATATTACATGATTGAAGATAATGAGGCTCATTTCTTTAAGAGTGGTCTATGGTAGAGATTTCTTACCCCGTCTCTGTGTCTTCACACATAAACCTAATTAGGACTTTGAATTCCACTCAACTTATCAAGTTGAATAAGGGGAAAAAAATCTAATTAGTTACATTTCTAAAAAGTACAATTCACCAAAATAGTCTGGTTGTATCTCTAAAGAAATGCTATTCAATCTATGAATCAAAGCCAGTTCGTGTGCTGCAAGATCAATGTATTGAATCATAGCCCATACTTAAAAAAAAAGACTAGAAAAGAAAAGATCAGAGTAGATCATAATAAGAGTTATGGCATGAGAAAGTTTACATAGTGAGAACATAGATGTATTTACGTGTGCATCTGTGGTCACAAGGGAAATTCTATTTCTCACTCCGGCCCTGGTCAAGTGTAAGTCAGCTTGTCTGGGAAACAGATTCTGAGCTGGAAGGTGTGTGCGGTGAGTTTATTGGAGAGTGGAGCTTGGAAAACACACCTGTGAGGAGAGGGAAGCCGGACGGGGCCGTGGATGCCATTGAGCAGAGATGTGATTGTAGCAGAGGGCTCAGCTGACCTCCCAGGAGAGGAGCTCTGGAGCTGGCTGGCCCTTGGGAGCTGTCCCGGATTAAAACAGGGGGTGCTGAGGGGGCTTTGTACCACCGCAGCATGCTATTGGTGTGGAATGTCCCCAGAGAAGGCTATTACCTCCAGTGATGCCAGAGTCATTCCTCTCTTAGGTCAAAGGCAGACTGTGCTGCTTTGCTGTCAGCCTCCTGCCCAGCTGGAGGAGGGAGCCCAGTGCTGGGGTGCAGGGTGGGGGTGGGGTGGGGTGGGTAACCTGGAAAGTTCCCACAGCATCCACACACAGCCACTACTACTAGACATAGCCTGAGCCCCAGACTAACCTGTCTCCCCAGCAAAGGCTCCCAACCTTAGCATTGTTGCAGTTTAGGGCTGGATAACGTATTGGTGGGGAAGAAGAAGAATAAAGTCCAATTTTTAAATTATTATTTATTTATTTATTTTTGCCTGTCTTGGGGTTTGAACTCAGGATCTGGGTGCTGTCCCTGAATTTGTTTGTACTCAAGGCTAGCCCTCTAGCATTTGACAGCCACAGCTCTATTTCTGGCTTTTTTTTTCTTTCTTTCTAGTTTATTGGCAGTAAGAGTCTCACAGACTTTACTGACTTTGAACCACAATCCTCAGATCTCAGCTTCCTGAGTAGCTGGGATTACAGGCATGAGCTACCAGCATCTGGCCGGTCCAATTTCTTATGTCTTTGATGGTTAATCACTGAAAACTTTCACATATCATCACCCATCAGATTCTACTTTGCCATATATCTGGGAAAACTAAGAAAACATGGGAGGTTCTCTTGCTCTTTGGCCCCTGTGGAAAGTTCAAATCAGGCAAGCCCAGACCACGGATGGAAGTCTTCATCCTAACTCACCTCCTAACAGCAGGTTAAAAACCACACCATTTTTAGCCCGGTGTGAATACCTTCTGTGTGTTCTCTGGAGCCTTTTCATATCTCCTCAGGTTTGTGTGGCATCATCATCTTCACTTTGGAGCCAAAGTTCACACAGTGGATGTTCAGCACCATCCCTAACTTCTGGTCACCAGACACCATTCGTACCTTCTCCACCCTAAATTATGACAACCAAACTGTGCCCAGATATTTCCAGAAGCTCCTGAGGAACAAAAACTGCCACTTACTTTACCAGAGTAGAAATTCTACCAGAGTAGAATTTTTACTAGCTAGGCCACAGAGATCAAGATTTAAGTTGGGTGTTCTGTGTCCCAGGTATTTTTTATTTTAGCTTTGGTTGGTCATGGGGCTTGAACTCTGGGTCTGGGCACCATCCCTGCACAATTCAGCCCAAGGCAAGCATTCTACCACTTGAGCCACAGCGCCACTTCTGGTTTTCTGGTGGTTAATTGGAGATCAGAGTCTCATGGACTTTCCTGCCCTGGCTGGCCTTGAACTGTGATCGTCAGATCTCAGCCTCCTGAATAGCTAGGATTACAATCATTAAAATTTTAGTTCTTTAATTTTTTTATTTGTTTATAATTTTTTATTGTGATTAAGTGGTTACATAAGTTTCACAATTTCACAGTCTTGTGAGGTAGGGGAACTTAGTTAAAATCACAAACACACTGTAACCTTCATGAGGCAAATTGTCATTATCGTGGTCTATAAAGTTTGCGAGTTCTATGAGCTTTGACAATACAGCTATTTTGTCCACATCAGTTGTTTTGTACATTTCTTTCCTTTTGCTTAGTGTTAGCTGCTCCCTCTGTCCCTCGCATTCCCTCCCTCCCATCGCTGCCCTTGAGTTGCTTAGGTCATTTTCATCAATGCAGCTGATGAATTACAATAAAAGGATGAGTTTCCAGGGAAGGTGGCTCAGCGGTAGAGTGCTTGCCTTGCATGCATGAGGCCCTGGGTTTGATTCCTTAGCACCACATAAGCACTTGAGCACTGTGGCTCAAGTGGTAGAGCACTAGCCTTGAGCTGAAGAACTGAGGGACAGCGCCCAGGCCCAGAGTTCAGGCCCCACAACTGGTAAAAAAAAAAAAAAAAAAAGAAGTTTCCAAATCGGGCATGGTAGCACATGCCTGTAATCCCAGCATTTAGGAGGTAAAAGAAGCATCCCAACTTTGAAGCCAACCTGGATTCCATCACTAGATCTTGCCTCAAATTAAATAGAATTAACTAATTAATGTAAAATTTTGTTTTCATGAGTAATATATAATAAGTAGCATTTCCTAAACATATTTTATCAGCGAACATTTGACAGGATTGATTTCCTAAAGAAAACACCTTGGAACATAACTCTAGTCTCCAAGAGCTCAGAGGCAATCCTTTGTGATTCTGACAAAGCTGTTCTTACGTTGTCATTGAATTTAAGGCTTTTTAAATACAACAATGTATTTTATGATGACTTCTTCAAGTTCTCCACACCTAGACAAAAACTAATAATAATCCCATATGTGAGAATATACAATATAATCATTGCCCAGGCCAAAGAACGTATCCTTAAAGCATCGTCAATCAGAGGCGAATTCATCTGCCAACTTCCAAGAATATGAGATGACCACAGATTGTCCTCCATTGGAGGCTCCATCTCTCACCGCTCAAGAGTCCTTGACCCCGATCAACAGCACATTTCCCCTGCCAATAATCATTACATTTCCCAAAGGTTTTCATTGTTTCTTAGTAAATACACCCATGCCTGTGTTGCTCATCACCTTCCAAACACCTAAGAGAATGAACTGGTAGGTAGGAAGGTTTTCTTTGGAAAAGTCTGAGTCCATGATCCATCGGCTGCCATTGTCAGCTTTGTTTTGTTTAATGGCACATGACTTAGAAGCAGGAGATCATGAACCACGGTGACTTTCCAGATCACCTACTGGGTGTATGGTAACCTGCAGTATCTCTGGAAGCCAATAGATTTGAAAAATAAGCGACAAAACAGTTAAAGTCAAGAGAGAGCAAGAGAGTCAGGGAGAGGCAGGCTGGCAATGGACCCAACTAAAAGACACCACAGCTCTTGCTTTCAAAAAGACAAGAAAAAATTGCTCAGAGGAAAGGGAACACCTGTGAAGATGACCTTCGGACCCTGGGCCTCCTACCATCACTCATTCCCCAGTTCTTATGTTACAGACAGAAAAATTAAGACCCAGAGAAGTGAAGACATTTTCCCAAGATGGCCCAGCGAGTCTGTGGCAGACATGAAACCAAACTCCACATCTTCCGCCTCTCCTTTCTGTGCTGGGATCGGCACCAACGAGAATATACTTTTTTTGCTAGTTTTCTCCCTGATGGGAAGGCTAGGTTCAATCTCTTCCTAAAATACTTGCCTCGTGGGGTTTGTAGAAAAAAGCTCTCCAGGAAAATGGCTGTCTCGTGGGAAGGCCTGAAGAAAGGAAGGACAACGTGATTTGTGCTGCTCACCAGGGGCGCCGGGCTGCTTCCTCCCTGCAGGCGGAAGGTCGGGGACTCGAAGGACGTGGAACAGCCAATGCTTCTGTGCTGAGAGATGCCACCAGCCCAGGAGAGCTACCCAACCTGCCCCTGGCCGGCAGACACACCACCTGGCAAGGCCAGACAGGAGAAGAGAGAAAGCCAACAGGGCTCTGGCCACTCATGGCTAGAAATGTATGTTTTACCTATCTTGATCTATTTATTTCTCTCTCTCTTTTTCTCTTCAAATGTTCTGCTTTTGCTCATCTTGGCCTTAATGGTAAAGAGAGAGCTATGTAGCCAGAAACCAACATGGGAAGAATGAGGGAAGAGATAGATATGCAGACAGACCAACAGACAGATACATAGATACATAAATAACAAGACAGATTGAAAAAGACCGAGAGGCAAACAGACAGACAGACAGATAGACAGATAGATATATAGACAAATACATAGATACATAAATAAAAAGACAGTCAGGTAGACAGACAGATATGAAAATAGATTAAAAAGATAGATTAGATAGATAGATAGATGATCTATTTTGATATAGATAGACATAGATATAAAGATATTTGTGCTGATCCTAGAGCTTGAACTCAGGGCCTGAGCACTGTCCTTGAGCTTTTTTGTGCAAGCTGGTACTCTGCCACTTGAGCCACAGCTCCACTTCTGTCTTTTTTTATTGGTGGTTAATTGGAGAGGAGTCATTCAGGCTTTCCTGCCCAGAGCTAGCATAGCGTGAGGGAGGATTTTTAAGTCAGGGGAAGTGTTTTCAACAAAAAGTCATTCCCCAATACATGCAGGAATGTAAACTGCAACATGGCCCAAGGCCTGGCTTCATCAAACACGGTGGGGGTGACTGGGTGACTGGGATGGGTAAGCCCTTCCACATCTCCCACTGATGGTCTCAGCAGGAGGCCTTTGACCTGAGCCCCTGTGGTCCTCAAAGCCGACATCTCTCCTCCTATCCAAACAGCACTCTGCAGCTATTGGGGAAGGCAGCTGTCAGACAAGGAAAGACATTTGTTTGATTCCATTATTTTTTCTAGCATACAGAACAACTCATAAAAGAAAGACTTTTTTTTTTTTTTTGCTCTAAAACACATGGGCGATGGTAACAAAAAGACCGGCTATTCCATGTATAAAAGTCAAACAGGAAACTGGGTCAACAAATGAGCCAGTTAGAAGTGGGTTTTAGAAGTCAGGCTTAGATAGATTGTTGTCCAGACAGACAGTGAACTCCTTTGAGTTCAACTCAGCACACCCCGGCTGCCTGACAGGCTGAGTCTGGACTTCTTAAAGTGTTTTACAACATCCATTCAAGAAGGCATGAAAGGGCTTGCTTGTCCAGGGCCCATCTGCTGTAATAAAGACCGAAAGATTAGAAGACAAATCGTTTTAGGACAGGTTTTGCCCCTGGGTGTTTTCAGAAATACATACATCCAGGTAGTGTCAGTTCTGATTTTTAACCTCTGGTTGACACATCCATCTACCTCCACAGTGTTTCTTAAGATACGATATTTTAGTGTCCAGAAAATGAAGCAGGAATAAGACAAACAGGTGTTGGGAAGATGTAGGCCAGGTTCCACATTTCTCAGGGATTGGTCCTGTGACCTCTTGAGCCTTAGGGTTGTTTTTTACTTTTAAGACAAGAGACTTAAACAAGCTGGGAGCGACTAGTTCATGTCTGTAATCCTAGCTACTCAAAAGGCTGAAGTCTGAGGATCAGAGTTTGAAGCCAGCTTGGGCAGGAAAGTCAGTGAAATTCATATCTTCAATGAACCAGCAAATAGCCAGAAGTAGAGCTGTGGCTCAAGTGGCAGAGTACCAGCCTTGAGCAAAACATTTTAAAGACAAAACGCCCAGGTCCTGAGTTCAACCCCAATACCAGCACACACATGAACCAAACTATACGTAATTCCTTTGTACTTGGAGAAATTTATTTTCATTGATTTTGACCTACTTATTTACTCATTTTCACATTCATTCATTCTTTAATTCAACAAATGAGAAAAACTTTTATACTCTGTACTAGTCTATCATCATAGAGGTAACTGTATAAAACAGAGACCAAAAAAAAAAAAACCCCAAACCAAAACAAACAGAAAAACCACCCAATCCCTGTCTTCCTGGAGTTTTTATCCCAGGCAGTAAGCTAGGTGATCAGAAGTTTAACTAGGAAGCAAGAAAATTTCATATGTCTTGTAACCAGAAAAGAACCCGGGTGCATTGGAGATTAATTATAGCTGGGACAGGTGGATAATACAGTAGTCAAACCTGGGGTGGCTCTTACTGTGTCATAAGTTAGATATCTACCAAGTCTCTTTCCCTGTCTTTGCCTTATCTGTTTCTCCCTGCTATCGTAGCAGTCCACACATAGTTAGCAGCCTAAAACCACACACGTGTGTTTTGTATTTCCATGGATCATAGATCCAGACTCTCTCGTGGACAGCATATCCTTAGAGCACTGGCTACACTTAGTTCCCTAAAGCTGTAGGATCCAGGTATCTGTTTCTTATCACCTTAAAGGGGAGAAACTGTTCCTAGAACAGACAATTCTCTGGTCTCTCTCCATTTGAAGAGCCAAGAAGGGCTGATAGCTAATGGCCCATACCTATACTCCTAGCTCTTCAGGTTCATTGCCGGGGTTACATGACTGCTAATGATCCCTCACCATCTGTTACTCCATTAAAGCCACGTTCCTCCAAAATCCAGCCCGTCAATGTGACCGGCTGGTTAAAGATATGGCCTCAAAGGACACGTGTAGGGCGCGTCTCCCTGGTATGGTGGCCAGTCTCATTCCTGTGCCCTGAAATGTGAGGTCACACGAAGATCTGGAACACTAGGTTTTCTTTCTGATCCAGCCATGGCTGATGGCTTGGCAGTTCTACTCTCAGATGGTCTAAAATTAGGACTCTGCTGAAAAGAAATGGATGTGTTCTGCTCCTAGTTCTCTGGTCTCCATAAATGGAAGGGGGCAGGAGGCCTGGTCTACAGGCTAGACACCAAGAGGGGTGAGTGTCAGGCAGGATGAGTGGCCATGCTCATCTATGGCTGACATCTCAATGGCTGGCTTGCTCTGGGGAGCCCTGGTCAGGATGAAGACAGTTAGGTGCGTTACTTAAGTGGTTTATTCAGGGATTGAAGGATCCAGAGTGGGCTCCAAAAAGTCCCTTGAAAAAGCACACTCACCTGCTGAAGCTGCTAGGTGAACCAGATACTACATCCCTGTTTTATAAATTCCTATTTTAAAGATGATTAGAAAAAGCATAGAGTGTAGAGACAGAAGACCTTGCCCGGAATCTTCTACTGAGATTAATGTATGACCTGAGCAAGCCAGGTAACCGTTTTCTTCATTTGAGAAATAGCCATTGATAGCACTTACATCACATTATCATTGCATGGTTTAAAGTGAGTGGAAGTACACCTTACACAAGTTTGATCATGTTTTCTTTCACGGGATTTTTGAGCAAGAGTCAGCTAGGGTGCTCGTTAATTTTGATTCGCTGTCACGGTTTATAACTGTATAGTCATGTGATTGTTGCGCAAACAGCATCCTCTGCCCCTGTCCAGCGCATGCCAGCCTCTGGGAGCTGAGAGCGTGTTCATTCTAATCATCGCTGTTTCTCAGTCTCTTGCCCATTGCCTGATACTTAGTGGGAACTAAAATACTCAATGAGTGAATTAAAAGGATCAGGGAAGAGAGAAAGAGATTAGCCAGAGGGAACTGTAGAAAGTAGGAATGTAGCATGTTTTGGAAAAGTAGAAAGTAAAGTGTAATTCCTTCCCAAATTGGAGCTGCCTGCTACTATTAGCCTAATGTTATGCTTCCTAAGACAAAGTTTAGAATCATAGCATAAAAGAATAGCTCTATTAATTATACAATTAAGTGACAGATTTGTTCCTTAAAATAGTCCTTTGCAGGAACCATTGGACTCATCCCTTGGCAGGTGAGGAAAGATCTGCAAGGTTAAGTAACTTACCTGAAGTCACACAGTAAGCAAAGTACAGACAAAGTCAATTCATACAGTCTAGCAGAGTGCGTGTACCATATCATCCAATGCTAAATTTTATTTCACTTTTTCCATTCAGAAATGCTCAGTGTAAGCTAACAGTGAAGATAGAATGAGTGAAATAACACAGAAAGATAAAAGCAGACCCACGGTATTCTTGCCCTCTTGAAAGTACTTCTTACAAAAAGAAGTCGGGGAGGTGTACAGTAGAGGGCCAGTGGATGGACGATAATATAATATGCCACCAGCCTGATTTCAGAGAAATTCAGCAACTAAATTATTTTTCAAATATTCAGTAGAAGAAAAAGAAGCAGGCATTATTTAAGAACATGGCCAGGTAAAATGACAAATGGCATACCATTTCAATTTCTCTCAGGCATGCAAGTTTTAGCTGAATAAACATAAAAGAAATCAATCTACATGCTGCAAATGTGGAAAGAAAAAAAAATATCTGAGACCTAAGTCAGCAATAATAAAAGGCCTCTACTGTCTAAAACAGCTAGCTCATTGAAAATGGATACACAGACCAGACGAGAAAAGCATGATGGGAAATCCAAGAACTTCTTCCTGTCAGTTCTAAGAGGTCGACATTCAATTAAGGGGATCCTTGGGAAAACTGTTCATAAAAAGATTCTGCAAGATAAATGGAATGGAGAAACCCTGAGAAGGATAAACTCCAGTTCTCCTTCTGTGTGCAGCAGCAATTCCAGATCCCAGCATGGCTTCCAAATATTCATTATCTTGGAAGAGAAAGACTCAATCCAATCTCCTTTGAAGCTAATACACAACATAACAGTAACACATACGTATCCAGTAAAACAGAGAACAAAGGAAGAATCTCTTTAAGCTGGGGTGGAGCTTAGTAATAAGGCCTTTGCCAACCATGGACTGGGCCCTGGGTTTGATTCTCAGCGCTACAAAAAAAAAAAAAAAAGAATTCACTCTTCATAAAAAAATCTTAAGAAAGCATAGATGAAACTTTCTATTTACCGACAAATGAATCATGGCATCATTTAGAGACTTGGCCATAGCTGGGAGGTGGAAGAAAGCTATTTGTCTACTTAAAACAAACACAGCTTTTATACCAACCGTCCACACCTGACAATAACAGAACTCTATGAAGAACATTACCTCCAGTTTGCATCACTTCTACTACATCACATGAATTCTAGTTCTAGGGCAATTACTAATTAATCTTGAATAAATAATTTAACGGACCTTCAGTCGTTTACACGGATAAACACCAGGAGGCCTGGCCCTTTTCCTTGAGTCAAATTCTATGCTATCCTAAGATGAAGGAGGTACTGCTTATAGTAGTCACATGATGGATTTATTAATTTCCGGGTGGATTTATGTTCTTTTTGCTCAACAGAGGGTCTCAAATTTGCCATCCTTCTGCCTCTGTCTCCGAACTAAGTGATGAGACTCTACAGGTGTGTACGACCATCCCGGTGCTGGAACTTTTGCTCTCAGAGGACTGACTTAATTGTATACTGGCAGTTATTTTTGTTTAAAAAGACTATAGCTAATATAGCATCATAATCAGCCTGTGAGGCATTTTGAGAGACACTCCATGCTGATTTGATTTTAACAGAAAAATGATACTTCTGATCTATGATACTTAGGATAATTCCTATGAGTATCATTGGGATCAAAATGCCCGTGTCTCGTAACTCTGTTTTCACCATCTAGAGTATACATAGAAGAAGCCAGATCACATTTTGACTTTCAACTTGCAGCTTGTAGTTTGTCTTAGAACAACCCCTCAAATTACCAAGTTCCTCTCCATTCACTTAGTGTGTGTAAAGATGGTTTCTTCACTTGGTGGGTATTTTTGAAATGTTGCCAGTTTATTATGAAAGAATCTGTATTAAATTGCTTCAGAAGCACTTGAAACCTAGGTTCTAACTTTAGCTGAAAGCTACTTAATATTAATATTTTATATGGAAATCAGAGGGTTATACAGGCTCCAGAAATCTTCAAATCATTATACATTATTATGCCCACGGAAACATTGATAGATGAGGAACTAACTGAAGGTTCTTTGGGGCATAATTTCAGAAGGCTTTTAGCTTCCAGACAATATCTCAGAGCAAAAGCCACACCCATATCCCAGCCTGGACTCTCTAAGGCACGTTTTGCTCTTGGCATATCATAGGAAGGGCTTGCGTCATGCTGAGAGCAAAGGAACAGATGAAATATGATTCCTGTCCAGATGTGAGTTAAAGGGTAGGTTCTGGAACTTTCTTTGAAGGATGTAGCTTAACCTCTCCCCTACTAAATACTCTCCAAGTTAGTTTAGTACTGCTAATTGGTTCCCAGAACCTTTTCTCAACAAAACGACACATTTATTTCAGCTTTATTTATTTATTTTCAATTCATTAACAATCCTTTTTGGTTGTCCTCACGTTCCAGATTCTTTTCTTCTAGCCCCCTAGTAAATATCCAGATCTGCCTTATTATAGGTGAGGTCATGGATTCCTTGTTAAAAAAACAAACAATCCATTTCTGTACCTGTTTGCGATTCTGCCTTGTGAAACTGCAACTGCAGAGATTGTGCTTGAAAACAACTGCATCCTTCATTTATGACCGCCGCTGCCCGAGTTCCCGTGAAGTAACCAGCGCACCGCGGGAGATTAATTGTATGGCAATGTTATGACTTATGACTCAACTTTCTCCCTCAGCTCACATGCAACTGGAAACAAAGGCTCAATAATTAGCGGGCAGAAGTTGGAGCTAGGAAAACTTTGCAGAGTTTGCTTTTTAGAAGGGGAAAAAAAAGACAAAACTGGGTTAAGAAAGGGGAGGAGGGATTAGAAAGATGGGTCAGACTGCAGTAGTAGGAGACTGGTGGAAGAAGGTAAAGAGAATCACACCTGGAGAAAGAAAACGGATTTGAAGCCAAATGGGTGATGGCTTCCGGGGCCTAATCTACTGACCACTGAATATCCAAAATCTTCACCCCTTCATGCTCACCAGCATCCTGACTCCTCATCGTCCCTCAAGCAGAAGGTGGGAAATTAGTGTGAATTCATAACCACAAAAGCAGGAGGCCACAGTCTATTTGTTATGAGCCTTATGGAGCAAAGTGCTGGTAAATACAGCAGCATCGTGGCATATGCAGCTCCCTGAACTGGGCTTCTTCCCTCATCTTGAAGTTTTTGCTCATGTTTTTTACTCTTGGTATATACTCCTTCTGATGACTAGGGTGACAACATATCCCAGAATAGTCCCCATTTATTCCTATCACACCAGCATAATTAACAATCATCTCCATTCTCTTTAGTTCATCTCCTCTTATCCAAAGGAAAACAATCAACTATATTCTCTCTTCTCAGCCCAGTACCAGTGGTTTACATCTACAATCCTAACTACTCAGGAGGCTGAGATCTGAGAATTGTGGTTTGGAGCCAGCATGGGTAAACACATCCTTAAGACTCTTATTGTCAGCTAATCAGCAAAAAATAATCTGGAAGTAGAGTTGTGTCTCAAGTGGTAGAGCACCAGCTTTGAGTGAAAAAAAAATAGCCTAAGAAGACAGTGCCCAGGGCCCTGAGTGCAAACCAAAGTACTGGCAAAAATAAATAAATAAAATAAAGTAGAAATTTAAAAATATATAAATCAACTAAAGTGTAAAGCACTATGGTCTGTAAGAGTTAGGGCAATAAAATTCTTGGCATTTTCCCTGAAAAGTGTCTCCTTTAGCTCACCTACTTTACTTTCTTGCTCTCTGTATTTCTATTCTTTGGGACGTCAGACTAGCTCCAGGATGTGGAGGTCGGAACTCCAGTGATCAAAATCCAACTGGGCCACCCCAACCAGGCACACACAAATCAGTGACTTCACGCCATTTTACTGGGCCTAAATGATTTTATGTGCCTTCTAAAGAAAGAGCTTAATAGGGTCCATAAATAAAACAATCAATGTTCACAGCCTCCAGTCTGTATTTTCTCAGCCTGTCTCCACCCCCTCTCTCATTTCACAGCTAGAACTGGAAGTAAGAAATTGGACAGTCTAATTCATCAGACGAACCCATGAACTATCTTGTGGCCATTCTGGCAAGTCATGAGAATCCATAGATTTTATTTTTTCTTTTTTCTGGGCATCATTTCAAAATATCTGGGACACAACTGAGTGCTGGTGGCTCATGCCTGCCTGTAATCCTAGCTACTCAAGAGGCTGAGATCTGAGGATCACAGTTCAAGACCAGCCAGGGCAGGAAAGTCCATGAGACCAGTATACTCCTAGCTATTGATCACATTTTATTTCTGATTGTGTCTGTTTCAAGACGAGACTAGCTTTCGCATTGTTACACTGGGCAAAGCAGACTGCTCTCCTCCTGTACCTGGTGTCACCCAATTCACTGAGGGCCCAAACAGGACCTGAAGCAGTGGAAGGGAGAAATTCACCATCCCATCCTGCTTTCCCCTCCCCCTCCTGCCCTCTCTCCTTCCTTCCTTCCCTCCCTCCTCCTTCTCCCTCTCTCTCTCTCCCTCTTTCTTTCCCTTTTCTCCTTTCTCTTGCTCCTTCAATGCTTGCATTGCAAAGTGTTCTTTCTTGTCCTTGGACTGGGACTTGCACCGTTGGCTTTCTTGGCACAGATGATGGATTTGGAGACTTTTAATGTTCCATGGAGCATAGGAACCAATTTCTTTCTTTCTAATTTTTTACACACAGCTTTATTGAGATACAATTGTCATGTCACAATTCTGGGTATTTAGTGCATTCATTAAGTTGTGAGGTTTATAATGGAATTTTAGAACATTTTCATGACTTCGACTGCAGCCCCAGCACCTGTAACAATTCCCCACTCTCCTGCTTCTGTAAATTTACCTCTCTAGCCTCACACAGGAACAATGAATCCTCCTCTCCTCTCTCTGTCCTTCCTTCTCTCTCTTCTCTCTTCCCCTTTCTTCCCTCTCATTTCCCCCTCCCTCTTTCCTTCTTCCTCCCCCTTCTCCATCCCTCATTCTCTTTGTTCCTTCCTTCTTCCATCCCTCCTTTTCTCAATTCCCTTTCTCCCTCCTTTTCTCCCTCCCTCTCTTTCTTCCTCTCCCCCCCCCCCATCTCACACACACTTTTGTTTCTCTAACTAGTATAGTACCTGGGTTATATATTGAAAACCTCACTCCAGTTAGTTCCAGAGGTACTAGAACTCAGCTCTCTCTGAAACTCCAGTCAGGGGATTCTTTCTCTCCATTCCTTTGCCTCTCACAAGGTTCACAGAGCCCCTACCACCCTGAAGAGTAAGAACAATAAACCCACAAGCCTAAGCCCGGCAAACTAGAGCTTTGGGGGAAAGCTCCCTTGGGGGGGGGCGGAACTGAGCAGGGTATTGAGAAGCAAGGAGGATTTGAATAGGACAAATGAAACAAGGGCATCCCAGACAGTGAAACATTCTAGAAACATGCTCTCACCCCTGTGTCCAGCTTTGCATATAGCAGATAAAATATGTAAGCAACGCCCCCCCCCCACTTTATCATAATCTCATTAGGGGAAAGTAGCATGTTGCATTAGGAATTCAGTCCCAGAGAGGATCTGGGTTTAGAGATCCTTCATAACGTGTTATTGCAGTGATATTACGAACACCATCCTACCGTTTAATGAGCCACAGGTCCCTCCTCTGTGTCCCCGTGAGCTTGAGTGTGTGATCATTCAGTTCCCTGTTTCAGGGGGATGACTTGGCTTTCAGAGTGTGTCCAGGATTGAGGAATTAGCCAGAAGCCTTTTAGGAAATTACAAGGGCAGGACAGGGAAGAAGGATTTGTTTCAAGGTATTAATTACCTCATGTGGGAAAGAGCACGGGTAGGGGTCACGGCAATCAGGAGAGGAAGAACTGAACCGATTGTCAGAAGCAAATGACGAAACGTCTGAAGGAATGATGAGCGTCCAGGCCGCGACTCCATCATACCTGGCGCCTTCTCAGGCTCCGCTCTGACAAATGGGTCTTTTGTTCCAGCCTCGAGCTTTTCCCACAAAGCGAGGAGACTGCATTTCCACGTGAAGGAAGAAAAAGAAAAGAAAGAAAATCAAGGGCAGAAGGGCCATCTATAAGACATCTTGAATAGAACGTCCTTGTTCCTTCATTATTAAAAAATAACAATAAAGCTCACACAGTTAGAGCTGGATTGACCAGTCTGGGGAGGGAGAGATTTCCTCTGTAAGAGGCAACTTGAAAGCTGCTTTTATTAAGTTCTGTGAATTAAGTAGAAGTCCCCCAACTTTTGTATTGGTGCGATTTCATCTGTGTTGTACTCTGCTGTCGTCAACCTTGCAAATCACCAATGGCTTCAAGAAAGACACTATTCACAGACAAGCAATACTTGGCCGAACGGCAAACTACCCCACAAACAACATGCATCATTTCATCCTGTTTAAGCAAACAGCCAGGGCAAAACAGAACAAAACAAAAAACCTCTGGAGACCATCTTGTTCCTATTCTGTTCCAATCATAAAGAAAACATTTTCCCGAAGTCCTCCTGGGACAAAGACTGAATAAGCCCCGCACGGTGGCCCATGCCTATAATCCTAGCTTCTCAGGAGGCTGAGATCTGAGGATCACAGTTCAAAGCCAGCCTAGGTAAGAAAGTCTGTCAGACTCTTATCTCCAATGAACCACCAGAAAACCGGAAGCTGTGGCTCAAAGCGGCAGAGTGCTAGCCTTGAGCAGAAGAGCTTGGGGACAGTGCCCAGGCCCTGAGTTCAAGCCTATGATTGACCCCCCCCCCCAAAAAAAAATTTGAGCTGATAGTCAATCAGGTCACACACAGGTGACTGGGGGCTATTTTAACTACGTGTACCTTTCTTGTTCCCTGCCCCCAATTCTTTCTCTTTAACTTGGCACCCATGTCTGTACCTTGGAAGGTGGCTGAAGATGTACAGAAGTGCCATCTTCCCAGGTAACAAATCCTCATTCTCTGCTCTTCACCGTGTTTCTTTACTGTATTTGGCATCTGAGGACAAATACCTGGACCTAACATGGGGCTCCTAGACTTAGGGCCTAGGGTCTAAAATCCTGGTTTGGCCTCTTCTTTTTCAGAAATACAGATAATGCACAAGCCCTGAGCTCTCTTTGCTAGAATTCTCTTCAGTTTGCCTTTGCTTTAGTCTCCCTGTCCTTCCCGGTGATTTGAAATATGTACATCTTCTTTGTCCTTTTTGTTATTACCTTTAAGTCATTAAGAATTGTCTCTGAACAAAGCGGTGTATGAATTCAATATATCTTGATCAATGTCACCCATTTCACCATTTTTACCCAGCCCTCCCCTGGGCACCCCTTCCTTTACTATTCTTCATTATCTCTCCAGATGTACACGTCAGAATCCTCGACTTTCTGACTCTTATGGGCAGCCTTGCTTCTAGAGATCTTAAGGCAGCAGGTGTTAAGAAACCTCTCTGCGGTGGCCAGTTCACCTGGTTGTAGAATTTACACGGGGATCCTACAAAACAGGTGTGTGAAAGTTTCGGTGACTCTTCAGTTCCTTGTTTTGATCTTCAGGATAATGTCTGGAACTTCGCTAGCCTGCATCTTAACAGTTGGCGTTGGCGTATACACGGCCAGCTTGTTCCTTGCTTCAGACCAGCTGCTTTCTCAGTGGGGGCTGCATTTTGCTTTTCCTCTCCTGGCCTTAAAGCTCAGCCTACCTCTCTAGCTTCTGGGCAGAACAGAGCAGAAGTGAATGGCAGCCGGGAGGGTAGCTAGAACTGGACTCTGCACTTCTCTGGCTGACTGATTCATAAGACTGTGTCCACAATGGCTGCTCTGGGGCCAATAAAGAGTTTTAAAGGAGGACATTATGGAGAATGACCGGCCCAGCCACTTCCATGAGAATTTCCTGCTTCTCTGCAGAGGGCCTGAGTATCACCAGATGCCAAAATCAGGCAGCAGGTGGATTTCCCCTTACTGGGTCAAGAAGTATAGGGGTCCCCAGGAAGGGCTGGCAAAGGCTGGATGGGGACATTTGGCTCAGAAGTGATAAACACTGTCCTCCAGGAATGTGGCGTCTAGACAAGACCCAGAAAGGGGCTGGGAGAGATCATTACAATTCACTAAAATGGCTTATGATATAGGAATGTCTTAGGCAATAAATATAAAAAGAATTCAGAGAGGAAAACTGATTGCTTTCCAGAAGGTTTCAGAGAAAAAGTGAAGATATAGTCTAGAGTTTAAAAGAATCAAATATGGAACAACTTTTAATGGAAAAATTCCCCAGCAAAACGAAACTTCTTTCCTATTCCCCTTCAGTCGGAGACTATGAATTTCAGAATGTATGAGAGACTATGCATTATGCATTTCTTACATTTTAATTAACTGATAATAAATTTTGAGAGAGGGTACCTCCGTGTAGCCTAGGCTGGCTTTAAGCTCATGATCTTCATGTCTCAGCCTCCTTAGTGCTGGAATTATAGGTGTTCACCATCATGTCTAGTTTATATCTGATTGTTTTATTTTTTCACAATTGTTATGAAACTAGAGAACAAGACAAAAACACTTTATCTTTTGTGAATTATAGAATGTAAACAAGAGCTGGGTCATAGTTACAAGAAAAGACTTAGTTTGTTCATTGGTTAGGTCTAGAATGATCTGAGTCTGTTTGTGCCAGTTCTGGAGCTTGAAGTCGGGGCCTCATACTCTTGCATGGCTTTTTTTGCTCAAGGCTGGCACTCTACCACTTGAGCTATGGCTCCATTTCTGGCTTTTGGTGGTTATAGACTTTCCTGTCCAGGCTGGCTTCAAACCTATGATCCTCAGATCTCAGTCTCCTAAGTAGCTAGGATTATAGGCTTGAGTCACCAGCATCTGGCTTGAATCCCTCTTTAGAACTTACATTGTAGACACTATGCTAGTATACTGCAGACAGCAAGATCTAATAGCAAGACCAAATTGGTGTTTGGTGTCTTGGTTTCTTTCCATAATCTTTTCTTGTTTTGAACACAGAAATTCCTGTATCCAGCAGCCCTTCCTCCCTAACACCTTCATGTCCAGCAAATTAAGACTGGTAGTCATTTCATAAAAAGACCCTGGCTTTGTGGAGATTGCACACTCAGAGAGACCAGTCTGTAAGTGTGCAGTTGTATCCTGAGTGTCACAGGGAAGGGCATTCTGAACCACTAGCCGGGAGAAGATGCCCTGGAGGAAGGTAAGGTCCCGAGAGCGAGTTAGGAAGAGCTGTCTGGAATATGCCATCTCTGGAGGTGTATCCAGCATGAGAAGCTGAGTCGGAGTCTCCCCATTAATATCAAAAGCTCCAGGGTGGTTCTATTCTTATATTTAAATAGGGCAGTAGAGTCTCCTCATATGGTACATAAATAGAACTATGCATCTGCCTCAGCTCACATGAACGATCAAAGGGTTTTCTATTTAATTGTCTGGATTGGTAACATCATTTGCAAGTGTTTATTTTTGGGAACTTCAAAAGAATGTTAAGCTGTGGGCCCCAATTTACATAACAGACTTCCTATTTTTCTGACCTTAAACTATGTTTCAGTTAATCACATAATCTCCTCCTTCCTTCCTTCCTTCCTTTCTTCCTTCCTTCCTTCCTTTCTTCCTTTCCTCTCTCTCTCTTCTCCTCCCTCCCTTCCTTTTATATTATTTGTGGTGCTAGGTCTGAGCCTATTTTTGCACTTGCTAGGCACATGCTCTACCACTTGAGCCATGCCCCCCAGTACTTTTTGCTTTATTTAGTTCTTTTTCACATTAGGCCTCCTGTTTTTACCCAGCACTGCCGTCAGCCAGCAATCCTCCTAACTATGTTGGGTAGTAGATGGAAAAACGGGTGTTAGCAGCCACACTAAGCTTGTTGGTTGACATGGCAGTCTTGCTAAATTTTGCTTCGGCTGGCCTCTAACCACAATCCTCCTGGTCTCCACTACTTGAGGAACTGAGGTTATAGTGTGAGCCAGTAGGCCCAGCTGCTCTTATCCCTGTTTATTGGATTTCCCCTTTCCTTCATCAAAGTAAAAATGTGTGCTAGTCTTAGGGTGTCCTAATGCAAGAAGAAAATGGAGACCAGTGGAGGCCAACCCATGTGGAGAACAGGCCTGGATGAATGCTGCCCAAGTCTCTTCCGGATGTCATCTCTGTGTATTCTGCCCAGACAGGCCACTCCCCCATTTCTATTGGCGTGTGTTCTTGAGCTATGCTAATACCATCAATTAAGTTAATGCTTTCTTATTACTGTACACAGGGGTTATAGTTACAGGAGACTGCTTTCTTTTATAGTCACACTTGGATTTGATGTTTGCCTATCCTTTGCTGTTTTGCTCTTGGTCTGGGAAATATTCTTCCAGAAGAACTGGTTTTTGGAACTGTTTCAAATCAGGCATTAGGATTTCACTGGTGAATTTCTTAGCAATTGTGGGTTACTTTGTGTTTTCCTGTATATTTTAAACATATTTCTCTGTTGAGATTCTCTTCCTACCCGCCCTTTCTTTGCTTTGTTCCAAAAAAGAGGATTTCTTTTTTGTGCTTAGTGCTTTACTAGGCTTGTAAACTAAGGGCCAACCAACCCCTGCACAGGGACAATGTGATCAGATCCCGGGCTGGGGGAGACTCAGAGCCACCCTGTCTCCAACAAATCTGACT
>NW_012267228.1:7295934-7379707 GCF_000151885.1 Dipodomys ordii
GAATACTTGTGGCCCACCTAATAAGATAGTGGTGCTGTTAGACACGAGCAAAGGTATAGGAGGGTTAATCCACATTGGCTTGTACTTCACCTAAATCTACACATTCATTTTTCCTTTGTAACACTATATTGGAAAATACTCATTAGAGCTGTTCATTAGGCCTTCTTGTTCCCTCTCAACTTGCATTCCAGGTTTGTGCTTTCTGAAAACTTCGCCTTCCAAGTGCTCTGAAGACTGGATCATTTAATTTTATGGTATTTGATAAGCTTTCTACTGAGTGTGGCTCGTTTTCAGCTGGCTTGTGAATTGCTTTTCACCATTCTTCCTTTTAATGTTCTTTAATTTCTACTGATGGAATCTTGTTCCTCCACAGGCATTTCGCCTTGGTCTTTGGAGGGTCATTGAACATGATATTGAATCTTCCTGGGCCTGTTGTGCTAGAACATAACTGAAAGAGCCAAGATTTAACACATGTTGTTTTCCTGTATCTCTGATGTTACCTCTTGTCTCTGTGTCCCCCAGGAGCAAACCCTGAGACAGGATCAGAGGTGAGCAGCTATCTGGGAAACAAAATAGTGAAGAGAGATGTAGTATAATATATTTAGTCTTTGTGCCAGGTCCTGACACTCCTAATACTGTTTTCCTTAGTGTCTTAGTTCATTGTCTGCTACTATAACATAATACCACAGGCTGGTAAATTATCAACAGTAGAAGTTAATTTGACTCACAATTCTGGAGCTTAAGAAGTCCAAAAAAATCAATGGGCCACCTCTGGTGAAGGCCTTCTCCCTAAGTCATCACCTGGTCAAAACCATCATTGGCAAGAGAGGAAGAGGAAGACAGAGCTGAATTCTCCATTTTAGGACTGACTTCAATGATAATGGCCTTAATCCATTCATGAATTAGGTGCCCTTAACCTAAGCATCTTTAAAGGCCTCTCTTCCTAATAATATTGTCTTGGTGATTGCATTTCCACCTGAGTTTGAGAGGGAGCAACATTTAGACTATACTACTGAGTCACCGTTGTGTCTCTTGTTATTCATATGGGGACCTTTTTCATCACTACTGAGTTTCTGCTAATGACACCTTAGTGAGGCCCAGTTTACCTGTGGGTGAGACTCCTTGCCAGCGAGATCATGGGGTTAGAATGTTAGGACTTCCTGTTCTACCCACTGACCTCTGGTCACTGACCACTGGCCCTTCTGCCTGTCAATCTTACCCTCTGTATTTTTCCATTTCTATGTTGCTGTGTTGTAGCCTTTATTATAAGCATAGGTGAACATAAGTAAAGTGTTTCCCTTGTGGAGTCATTATATCAAATTTTCAAAGCCAAAGAGGGGCATGGCCAAACATAAGCCCATGCAAACACACACACACTCACACACACACACACACACACACACACACACACACACACACACACACACACACGAGTCTTGTACTTCTCACCCCATCTGATTGATTTCCAGTCAAATCAGACAGAAGCGTGGGTAACCTAGACATTTGTCCCTTGTGATTGCCATCTGAAGTCACAGCCTGTAAACTGAGTCTATAAGTTGTCAGATCTTCACTGCCTTGTTAATGGCCAGAGGGATGGAGAAATGGTTGGTGTTGGAAAACTAAAGCTAGGCAGCCAGTAACAAAGGGTGGGCTTCAAGCCATTGGTGTTTAATTCTGCCAAGCAAACTGTGGAGATCAAGGGGGAACTATATATATATATATATAGTTCCCCCTTGATCTATCTATCTATCTATCTATCTATCTATCTATCTATCTATCTATCTATCTATCTATCTATCTATATGTATATACACACACACACATATACACACACACATATATCATAGTTTTGCTGTAATAGCCTAAGAATTTGGCTAATTATATTCTACTTCCCATCAGTCATTGGTTGAGGACTACTCCAAACATGTTCATTCCATGGCATTCTGACCTGCAGCTTGGGTGGAAAGCGTACACATCGCTGAGACTGACTTCCGTATTGGGGGTTAGGGGCCGGCTAGTCTGCATGGACGTGGCAAGGAAGGGGGCGCCAGGTCTAGCTTCATCTGCTGTGGGTGGGGGCTTCTGCCCACACCTCCTTTAATGATTTTTGGCTTGACTAGAATCTTGTGTTCCTAGCAGTGCTAGCCCCAGAAGGCATGTTTAGATCTGGCCCTGAATTAATATTCAGCTGGATAAATGGTTTTGAGCCTGGATAGAGAAAAACCACAGGGAAGATCTTAGCAGGAAAGGAAGTTAGGTGTGCGAGGAAGAGGAAAGGTGCTGAGCGACTGTCCCTGGAGACGCTCCAGAGATGCTCTTCATCCAAGGGCAGAAAGAAATCATACAAATAAGTGTTCACCCATCAAAATCAGGAAGTAGCCTAAGGTCAGACTCAGGAAGGTGGGCAAGATTGTGTGTGTGTGTGTGTGTGTGAGAGAGAGAGAGAGAGAGAGAGAGAGAGGGATTTGTTTGCACCCACACGTGCATGTCAAGCATATGTAACACACGCACATGCACTAGGAGATGGACTCAGAAGAGAGAGTTTATGTTTTGCATTAGGCTGAACCTCTGATGAACCTTTCCCTTATCATTTTTTGTTCCAATCCTGGGGCTTGAACTCATGGTCTGGGTGCTGTCCCTGAGTTTTTGTGCTCAAGGCTAGTACTCTACCACTTGAGCCACAGTTCCACTTCTGACTTTTTGGTGGTTAATTGGAGATAAGAGTCTTGCCCTAGGCTGGCTTTGAACTGTGATCTCAGCCTTCTGAGAAACTAGAATTACAGGCATGAGCCACCAACATTCAACTCTTTCCCTATTTTAAAGTATCATGCTTTGGGCCCAATTTTAAGACCATGAACTACCTCTAAAGACCAAAAGACTGCAAGTAAAGAGTATTATTTTAATGAAGCAGAAAGATTCCTTAAGGAATTCAGCTGATTATCTTGAACAAAACCCAGGAGACATGTCGTGATCTCAGTTTTCTCTTTAGCAATGTTGTTTGGAGGAGCAAAATCAGCATGTGTGAGGTTAGATTTCTGGACGGATTTAAGAGTGAGGAAAACCACATTTAGCTCTTTGGCATGGATTTTCCAGTGGTTTCCATGGTGGTGATCCCTGCACTTCTGTATGCTTACGTGTGTCACGTGCTCATGAACTTGTTCTTACATTCTGAAATATTACACTTATGATGAAGAACCCATTCATCTTTTACTGATTGTTCCTCAATTTCATATCCCCTAATCTATGTTCCTAATATATATTCAATAAATTGATTGAAATAGGTGCATTGAGATTTTTCCAGGTTAACCTTTCGGTCTTATCCAGTTAATATTCTGGTGTGTTTCAAAGCAACTAAGAAGCAACCAAGCTGTTTTCTTACCAGTGTGTTTCACTTGTTATACTCTGAGGTTATTCTAGTCTGTGACCTAAGAATCTATGGAGGTACCTACTATGATACTAGTCAAAGCCAGTCAAGTGGGCTTAAGGATTAAACTTCTTGCTTTGGACCTAGGAATCCATGTCCAGTAACCTTGTCCTAACTCTCCCACAGTACCTGGGACATATGGCTAATGACTACCTGTTTTACTTTTCTGATTAGCTCATTTCCTCACTGAAGAGCTACCAGCTTAGGATTCAATTGATGAGACTGAGACCTTGGTATCTTACTTAAATCATGCCAACTCATGGCCCCAGGAACAGAATTATGTATAAGTAACTCAAAACTGCTGTCTACAGCTGTCCCATGAGTAACTACTTTTTATCATCGAAACTCGTTTTCCTGCAGGTGCTCTGACATTGCCCCTTGCAACTGTGACATGCTGATGAAGTCTGATCCCCTCATTGCATTTCTCGTTTCATTCTTGATTGCATTTCTTCATCCATCTGGCCGTTAGCCCATTCTTTCGCTGGCCCCTCTGTGAGAACTACTCTGTCCCAGGCACAATTCCAAAAGCAATGTTGCTTCTCAGACCTGCACTTTGAATGAAGAAGGAACCCACCCAGAAACTTTCTTACTATCATGAGAACTAAAAGAAGACATTCTTTCCTGAAGACAGGAATGCTCAACAGTATTATGAAAGGCTATTGGCAAATCTCTATCTCTCTCTCTCTATAAGATAAGTTTAAAAAGAATCCTAATTGACTTAGAAGCATGGTGGACATCAATGATTCATCAAGGTGAATTTGGAGAGAATGGTAATTTACTTCTTACACAACTGTGTTTTTACGTTAACTGAGTTATTATAGCTGGTTTTGCATACTTTAGGCATGTATATTATGTCTCCTGGGATTTAGCTATTATAACAAGTACATTTATTTTGGAGTCAACTGAAAACTGCTCAACTAGTAGGTGATTGCCCACCCTCTCTCTCCAACCCATCTAATTTATCACTCTAAGTCTGTTAAAGCAAAGACACATTATTGTTCATTGTTTTAGATGTGATCACAGTTGTGTGTATGTGTGTGTGTGTGTGTGTGTGTGTGTGTGTTTTCAGATTTGATGTCTAATTGAGGTACAAACTCACTGGACATGGGAGGAACTATCTATTAATATATTCTATAAAACAGAAAGAAGATTAACTAAATCCTTACAGTTTCAGTTTACTGAGATGTCACTAACTGTGGCATTCATCATCAGCCTATAGGCTTTGTAGCATTTGTGAGATGATCATTAATTAGCTGAATAACTTTATAAAAATGCATGCTGCTTTTAATTGCTAAGACCCATTTTCCTTGTTTAATACAAATTTGGAAGCTTATAAATGCATCAGCAAGCTTTCTGGATTTGCTATTGCATGGTTTCATAGACATTTCCCCCTAGAGACATGGTAATTTTGCAACTTTTAAATATTCAACACAACTCCAATTATAAATAGTTCTCTTTCAAAAGAGATAGCCAAACCCTTGGCACAAACTACCTCTTGTTATATTGGTTTGGATGTCAGTATAATGACTGATGATGTGTGTTAGATTCCTTCATTTCTTTTCATTAGAATTTTCTCTACATTATCATGCTTGGTAACTAACCGGCTTATTTCTGACAATGGCTAATGTGATTAAGGCTGGTTTTAACTTCGTATTTCATCTGTAGAGACAGCTGGCTGTGTAGAAGCAGAGAAAGTAACTTCCATCAATTCCTTCCAAAGTTTTGGGTTCTATTTGGGTTTGGCTTTTCAGAAAATGAGGGGAGAGAAAGGAAATAGAAGCATGAGCTCTCAGAGATGGAGGAAGAGGCGTAAACAGAATAAGGATGTTGGCCTTGGCCTCTAAGACAATGAGAAGGTTAGAGAGGGTGGCCATATGGTGCCATAAATCAATAGCCATCCAGGCAACAAAGCTGACTCTGTACATCTGGTTTGTGACTCACTGGTTATTTATTGAGCACCTGCTGTGAGCAGTGCCTGGTCATTGCCACCATGGGAGAAATACAAAGGACTCCAGAGACCTTTACCCTAGCTGGGGGCAGATCTCTGCAATTCAATGTCCGTGAAGACATTGACTCAGACTTTCTCTGATTCACCTTCCTATGTTGCTGCCTTGTATGAGGGTTAGCTCACACTCGTTACCTTCCATAAAGAATTTGCCAGAAGATGGATAGCTGACTGAATAGAATAAGAAGCCCACTTGCAAAATGTCAGAACAAACCCACTTCAAAATAAATGTGTGGATTGGGCAGGGTGGTCAACGCATATGCGTATGATCAGAGAAGGGCGAGCTGTCACAAGAACATGCCAGGTTTCTGAAAGGCTTGGCATGGATTCCATTTCCCCAGTATCCCGAGACAGGGGCCATAGGGATGGGATCTGCGATGGGATCTGCGATGGGGCCATTCTGCCCAAGTCACATTTTAGCACATTTGCTCCATTCAGAACTGGAAACCATCCTTTAAGGGAGATAAAAGTGATTGATGGGTTTATTAAAGAGATGATCAGCCGGGTGCTGGTGGCTCACGCCTGCAATCCTAGCTACTCAAGAGGCTGAGATCTGAGGATCGCGGTTCAAAGCCAGCCCGGTCAGGAGAGACCGTGAGACTCCTATCTCCAATAAACCACCAGAAAACCGGAAGTGGAGCTGTAGCTCAAGTGGTAGAGTGCTCGCCTTGAGCTGAAGAGCTGAGGGACAGCACCCAGGCCCAGAGTTCAAGCCCCATGGCCGACAAAAAAAAAAAAAAGAGATGATCAAGTTAAAATGAGATCCGAAAGGGTCTAATCCTATATGGCAAGTATCCTTATGAAAAGGGGAACTTTGAACACAGAGATGGATACATGTCGAGGAAGGATGACATGAAAGCATGTCAGCAGAAGACGGCTGTGTGACTGGAATGAGGAATCTACAAAGCCGGTGTTTCATCCTAACTTGTATTGCTGTAATGGACTACCCAAGGTGGTGTTATTTATAATGAAAAAAAAACTATTTGTATCATAGTTCTGGAGTCTGGGAAGTCAAGAGCCTTTGTACTTCAGCACCTCATACCACAAGTCAGAAAAACCAAGGACAGAAGAGCAAGAAATGGAACTCCTATTCTTAGATCTTGCATGGTTGTCAGGGACTTGGGGCTTAAGCACTACCCAAATGTTACACCTTTTCACATTATGTCATGTTTTCAATTCATAAACATTTGGGAAAACATTCATATCCCAGCACCAAGGAAGGCCAAGGTTAGCTCACAAACACCAAAAGCAGAGAAATGCAAGGAAGGATTTGTTCCTTTGAGTTGTAAGACAAAGCGGGGAGAGGGAGAGGGAAAGAGAGCGAGGGAGAGGGAGAAAGATGGGAGGAGAGAAAGAAAAGGAAGGGATTAGGGAAAGTGGGAGAGGAAGAGGGAAAGGGAGAGGAAAAGAGGGAGGGGGAGAGGAAAAAAGGAAGGGATGTGTGCCTTTCTGATACATTGATTTCAGATTTCTAGCCACAAGAGCTGTGAGATAATCCATTTCTGTAAATTTAGCCACTCAGCTTCAGTGTGGCCTTTCAGTATCCTTGGGAAATGAGTACAATCTTGTTCTCAGAAGTAGATAAATGGCAGTTCAACGGGGCAGCTTCCTGAGTCACTAATCCACGGGAGATTTTTAACTATCGCTGGTTTGATTTAGAAACTGTGGAGTCGGTTAACTCAGTCTCCTAGGAGGCGCAAAGATCCTTCCTGAAGTCCTGAAGTGTCTCTAGTGGAAAAAATAATAATAACTTAAAGCATCACTTTTCATTGCTGATGCTGTTGCGTATGTCTGCGGTGCGCATACAAGTTGTATAGTGACTAGCAGTGAAACAGATACTGTTAGCATGTTTTATAGCCCAGGAAAAAAGAATCAGACATAGTAAATGATTTGGCTGACTTGCCCTCCCTCACAATAGCAATAGATTGTAGAGTTAGTATGTGGCCTTAGTTTCCCTTGTGGTAGGTGCTGAAAGGTGAAAGAATTTATGTAAATGGAGTTGGAAATAATCTTAAGCTATGAGAGTAAAACACAATTCTTTTTTGTATCAGATATATTTCTTTTCTCTCTCTCTCTCTCTCTCTCTCTCTGTGTGTGTGTGTGTGTGTGTGTGTGTGTGTGTGTGTGTGCTGGTACTGGGACTTGAACACAACGCTTCAAGCTCTTAGCATTTTCTCTCAAGGCTGGCCCTGTACCATTTGAGCTACATTTCCACTTCTGGCTTTTCCTGGTTAACTGGATAGAAGGGTCTTGGGACTGCCTGGGCTGGCTTTGAACCACCATCCTCATAGCTCAGACTCCTTAGTATTACAGGCATGAGCGATTGGCACTACCAGATGTGCTGCTAGGCATAACTGAAGAAGAGGGTTGAGAGGATGGCTCGGAACCGAGGAGACCAGCATGCTAGCTTTGGTTCCAGGTAACTCATCTTTGCTTCATCTTTAGGATTTCCTGCTTCTGACAGTAGATGAGGGAAAAGCAGACAAACTCTCTTGAACTAAATCCATTTATCTGGCCTTGCTCCTCATGGAATCCTGTCATCTTCCTGCCTTTTCTCTCTCCCTTTTTCTCATGAGGAGACAGAGATCAAACATCCTCTCAGCCACATAGGAAATCCACAGCCTTTGTGAGATGGACATAGAGGAATGTAAATAAAACATGACAGTTTCTCCGTTGCTATCCAGTATGAAAAACAAGCACTAAGAAGATCTATTGCCTTATCTCTTGCGTGCCTATAATCCTAGCACTCTGGAGGCTAAGGCTAGATGATCGAGAGTTTGAGGCTTACCCTAGACTACGAAGTGAGAGCCTGTCTCACTCAACAACAACAAAATCAATTATTTAAAAATTCCATTAATTAAGCCGTGTACCATAAAAATACAAAACCCACCCAGAATACAATATAACATGGCAAAAACCCAGATACAGTTGATGACCCACCTGCTTTACAGAAATTGCAACTTGAGGAGTCGTTAACAAGAAAAAATTAGTTTTATAGCAGATGTCTGTAACGAAGTGCAGGCCTCTCTAGTATTGGCAAATACAAACTGAAGCATTTTCTTAATAGCTCATAGCCACTGGTCATTAATTAAGCAAGGGGCAGAGTGTTGCACTGAGTAGAAAAGCTCTCCCTCCTGAAGGGGTGATCTGCTTTTGTGTCTGCTGCTGTGCAGTGTTGGGGCGTGTCTTTAAGGTCACTGTGTTCTCATGTATGAAATGAGGGAATTCCGTTTAAAATCACAAGTTCCTCTTCCCCACTGTCATGTATAGAACTGAGTGCATCTTTAATGCCCGTATGTCCTTCAGATTCGTATTTCACTTTGCGAGGATGGGAAGAATGCTCTCCAAGGATTACGTTATAGCTTGGGGGGAAAAATCCCTATCTTGGTCCAACTAGCATGGTGATAAATGTGAACTAAGGTGTGTCATTGGGTAAGTCTAATGGCTGTTGTGTGTCAGTGGACCTGGGTAGTTATAAGCAAGATGACATTTTTCTAATAAGAGCCTCCTTGTGCCAGGCGAAGTGTTCATTCCTTGGCAAGGGGTATGTATCTGAAAAATTGAACTTTCTTATTCATGATATGAACACTAGTGCTAGCTTGTATTATCGCCCCAAATACAGAATACCTAGTGAGGTCATATAATCTTGTGGACTGTCATGTGTTATGTATGTGAAGTTCCTCACGTTTCTCATTTGGATAGACTGCAGCTAATGACTCACATCTTAAGTCTGGGGGAAAAGAATAATATTTCTCTGTCTACATGGATCTACCTATCCAGTAGGGAACCCCTGTCCCTCTTCCCTTTCTCCTCCTACTTTCTATTCTTCTCCATGTTAGGAGGAATGAATAAACCGATTGATAAAAACTGGGGGTATGCATGAACCCTCATTTTCTATGGGACAGATTGACCGAAAAGGCTGCTCTGGGCCATCTGTTGCATTCTTGTGCACTATGTACTATTAGTGACAATGCCTGAGACGAGGTCTTTCCCTTCATTCAGCTGGTTGGATGGGGAAATAAATCTCTCCTACACACTCAGACAGATCCACTCGTGTGGGTTAACTCCAAGATCTATGTTTCTGGAAGAAATAAGAGGTGTTCACTGACCTCAAACCCAAACTACATTCTCAAAATCATAATAGCAGCCACCCCACATTTGAGGATCATTGGGTACATACTTGCCCAGCCATAGGAAAAGCCAGAAGGTTGTATTTTTCTCTCCACCAGTGCAAACGATGGTCAGAAGGAGGGGGCGAGGGCTGGCTTCCTCCCCGCTTCCAGCATGGTTGTATGTCAGCATTGCAAACAAGAGCTTGCAAACTCTTGACTCTTCATCTGATTCAATCTGCCTCTTTGAACAGCCTCTCCACGCCAGTTTTCAAGACACGTCCCTGGATGTGCGTATCTATGCATGCATTTGAAAAATAATCCTGTGTTAACTAGCAGAGCTGTTACTTTTATGTGTTAATATACAACAGTTCTTCAGCTGTCAGGGTGCTCTTCTCCCGCCATATGTTTTCCCTGGATCTTCCCAGGGTCCATGGAAGACAGAGGGGACTGGGAGGGGGTGGTCTTTGGCTTGTCTGCAGGGCCGCTGCCTTGGGGCCACGCTGTGACGCTGTGTCCCTCCACTGAAGTTGTCTTCTCACACTCTCTGCTGAGTCAGGAAGATGTTCCTCTGTCTCTACCTCTGTGAGTCTGGGCACGATGCCTAGCTCCTAAGCTCCAGTCTCATAACCCCATGCTGAAATTGCTTTCGTTGCTGCCATTTTACTAGAGCGAAGGGGAAGGAGAGTGTGTTGGGCTTTTATATCTTCTAAGTGGGAAAACTATCTTGCTCCTTTGGGCTTGTTGGAGAAAAAAACCCCAAAACCCAAACATCATGTTTAATGGTGGTGTGAGCTTCAGTTCAGAAAATACATATGAAAATATAGAGATTTCCAACACTAAGCACTTGTTCAGTATTTATTACTGATTTTCCAATGATAATGGGGAAGATGTGTCATCCGTCAGTCCTTATCTGAGGATTTATTGTATGCCAGGCACAAGAAGATGAATGCATTTGTTACTGATATCTGTTTTCATTTGTTTGCTTCTTGGTTTATTGGCTTGTTTGCTCTGTTTCACAGATGAGGAAACGCACTAAGAGAAATTCAGCTAATTACCCTTCCTGTCATCCAGACAGTGAACAGTGTTGTGAAATTCCTAAACCTAGATATTTCCATTTTAGCTGCGTGTACTACTTTCTAATTTGCTCCTTAGTCGGGTTTCTCTAATCTACTACTTCTCTGCGGAAAGAAATGTAAAGGACTATTTTGAAGGAAAAAAATAGATTAACATTAAGACAAGAAATTGTCTCTGAAAGAGGTTACAGAGTTACCGTGATTGTATTTTTGGTACTTTCCACAAGGATGGATAAGCTGGCAATGTTTGTCTGAACTGGCGATTACATTGCTTGCATACATTGGGAATGAAAAGTATAGGGTCTATCATAATGTAGATTTTTAACTTATATAAATGTTAGGTAGAAACTCAAATGACTATGAGGGATCTAAACTCTTAATAATGGCATGAAAATCAGAGTTTTGAGCCAAGGTACAAAATGAATACAAAATGAATAATGCACCAACAAAAGTATGGGTTAGACAGTTTATAAAAACAAATTACAGTATTCAAATAACTAGAAAAATACTAAAGAACTATGAATAAACTCAAAACTAACATGAGGTTTTTAGAGAAAAAAAATCCATGAAGGATCAAATAGAGATCTCCAAACATGGCTAAGAAAGTGAAACTACCACAGGTATGCTTATTTCTCATAAATAAAGGACATTCTGTTATGTCAACATAGAACAGACTAGGACATTTCACAACTATATTTGTGAATGGCTTATTATAGGTTAGAACAACATATTGTAAATAACACTATGTGAGAGCGATATAACTTAGGGTCATTTCATTTTTGCATTTTTTTCATATTTTCAGAAGAATCTATAACCAGGTACTAGTGGCTGATGCCCGAAATCCTAGCCACTCAGGAGGCTGAGATCTGAGGGTCACAGTTCAAAGCCAGCCTGGGCGGGAAAACTTGTGAGATTCTTATTGCCAATCAACCACCAAAAAGCCAAAATGGTCCTGTGGCTGAAGTGGTAGAGTGCTAGCCTTGAGAACTAAAGTTCAAGGATGGTGCCCAGGCCCTGGGTTCAAGTCCCCAAAAGAAAAAAACAGTCTACAAAAATCATGTGTTATAGTTACACTTTAAAATAATGAGTAAGACTTGTTATTTGATTAAACTTATTCTGTTATGTTTCTAAAATAAAAAAACAAGATGCTTACAAAGTCAGCTAATGTAAAGATTGCATTTTTCTGAGTGCTTTTCCTGGTTGATACTATATCATTTTACACATTTCTGCTTATAATGTATCATTGAATAATTGTATTAATGGACATTTCTTTGATATTAGTAATAATTAGACATAATTTTGTATGTTTACTGGTCATTATAATTTTTGCTAAATAATCTACAAACTACAGTATGATTCTATCCTATACATTATATGCAGATTATTTTATATATTATGGTATGACTGTTTTATAATTACTCATCTATACATTATTTTATGCATTATTCATCTCTTGTTCTTTCCATGAATTAATTATATATTTAATCTTATTGTATATCTTAATATATACAAGGAAAAGTTATTCTTGTACAGGTAAATTATTTTGCCTTTCCCCTGAAGATGTGCTTTGGTTTTCATTCTAGAACTTTTTCAGTTGTTGATTTCTTTTGGAGGTATGTTGGTATACTAACTTGCTGAAGTAGACTGTGAGACTTAAGATTAAGTAGTTGTACGCACACACACACACACACACACACACACGCGCGCACACACACACATATACACTGATATGAAGTTACTTTGTTATTATAATTATGAACTTCTTATGTAATTCCCACTGCTAAATGATTTTCAATAAAGAATTCAAGGCATGTGGTGCTACTGCACCAAATATGTATCATAGCTTCTAGATTTGTATGGACCCAGGAGACATTCCAAAAGACCATGATTTTTCATCTTGAACTTGAGGTAACTGGGCATATAGAAAGAAGTTAAGGGTTTGACTCAAAAATTTCTTCCTCTGGCTGGTGGGGATGGCTCACACCTGTAATCCCAGCCTCTTAGGAGGCAGGAGAGTCTATGAGACTCTTATCTCCAATCAATCATCACAAAGTTTGGAAGTGGAGCTGTGGTTCAAATGGTAGAGCACTACCTTGGAGCAACAAAGCTCAGGGACAATGCCCCAACCCTGAATTCAAGCTCCAGGACCTGAACACGTAATAAATAAATAGATAGATAGATAGATAACTATAAATAAATAAAATTATTGCTCTGAATTGAAACCCTTTGCACAACAACTTAAAGGTAACAATTATTAAAGTAAAATTGCTCACTCCATTTGTTATTATTGGACAGAAAAGAATGACCAGAATTCCTGTCTCTGACTGAAATAGACATGAAGATTGGATTGATTGATGCAACATAACATTAATTATGCATACTTTCTAAAGGCCTGCCAGGATCATCTTTCTTATGACCTAGTTTAGGTGGTTCTCATCCAATAATGGATTTTGAGCCCCAGGACAAGACATATCTGGAGCCTTTTTGATGGTTATGTCTGGGAACGCAGAGTGCCCTGGGTAGCCAATGGGTGGGGGCCAGAGGAGCCTGTAATCCAGCTCCTCCAGTACACAGGAAAGCTTTCCACAACAAAGCAATTATTTGGGCCAAGATCTCAATTGTGCTGGGCTTGAAAAATCCCTGGGTTAGAATGACAAATAACTCCTCCTGAAGAAAAGAATTTATAGAAGAACAGAATCTCCTATTTGGAGGCATTACTCATCTGACGTGGTAGCTGGGAGCCTTCGGCTGCAGTGGCCACTAAGAACAGAGATTTCTCTCTGCTGCATCCTAGCTCACAGAGAGCGAGGGGCAGTGCTTATTAAGTGACAGGGGATGTACAGGGATCCTTTCCCAATCTCAGCATTACATGGCCATGTGACGTGAGCCATGCCTCCCGGTGGTTCCTTATGTCTTCCATTCAATAGAGGCAATGGGCCTTAGACACCTGCTTCTTAGACATTCATGCACATGCAGCACACCTGGCCATTGTGGTAAACTGCAAGCTCTCATTCTGTAGGTCTGGAAGGGGCCTGAGAGTATTTCCGACTCTCAGGTGAGCAGCAAAACTGATGATAAGCCAAAGAGACATGGGGTCATCAGGGTATATATAATTAAGTGCCCACAAAGATGTTCAGTGTTATCACCTGAAAATGCATGGTGTGGTGGAAAGAAGTTTCGAATGCATGGCAGAAATTCCCAGTTTTATTGCCTTCTTTGCCACTTACTAAACAAGATCCTGGTTGCTTTCTCTGAATCCTGGTTTCTTGCACTCATCATTTCTTTTTTTTTTTTTTTGGTCGGTCGTGGGGCTTGAACTCTGGGCTTGGGCGTTGTCCTTGTGCTCTTCAGCTCAAGGTGAGTGCTCTACCTCTTGAGCCACAGCACCATTCCATGCATTCATCATTTAAATGGAGTTCTATTTCCCCTTTTCTTCATGGGGGTGGTGTGAAGAAGGAATATATGACTGCTGATGTAAACATGATTAAACTATAATGTATTATGGAGAGAGAAATGTGTCACCATGATGAACGTGAGTCGGTTATATGTTCTGGCAGGCTGGATAGTTGCTCACCTAATTCTGACCAAAGGGAGCAAATTGATGGCGATTCAACTTTCCATTAAGGAATATTCACCCATCTAAAATTGATTGCTTCTTTTACCCAAGAGGTTACGGATTTTTTCCCCCTAGAGATTTGCATTATTGAAGTAGGCTGAGTTGGGTTCCCTGCTTACACACACACACACACACACACACACACACACACACACACACACACACACACACACCCTGGGTTCTAGGACTTTAGATTGTGACTATATTTGGGGACAGGCCTTGACCAAGGTAATGAAATTCAAATGAGATCATTACGGTAGTATTTTGTGTTTGTTTTCTTGTTGTCTTGTTTGTTCATTTATCTGTCTTTGAAAGGGTAAGGGGGGCATAGAAATGGAGTGCAGAGTGTGAACAAATGCAGCAGTGGTACTCACTAGACACTGTGTTGACAATGAACTGTGCAACTTGTGGATGGGGATGGGAGAGAAAAGCTGGGAGGGAGTGAAGGAAGGGGTGGCATTGTCCAAAAATAAACATACTCACTGCGACCAGTAATCTGGAAGTGGCGCTGTGGCTCAAGCGGAGAGCACTTGCCTTGAGCTGAAGAGCTGAGGGGCAGTGCCCAGGCCCAGAGTTCAAGCCCCATGAGCGACCAAAACAAAAACAACAAAACAAAGAATAAACATAAAATAAAAATAACAAAGAAGCTTAGGAAAGGAAACAGTAGCCAGATAGGCCAGGTAGAGGAGTCTCTGGAGCAAAACAACCCCAGCCAGCACATGGGTCTCAGACTTGAGGCTTTCAGAACTGTTAGAAAATCAAGTTCTGACAGAGCTGGGAATCCACCACACATGGGCCCTTTAAAATGCTCCTCCGTGCAAAGCCCTGGCACATAAAATTCCCATCTGGTTTTCTGGGCCTCATGCACCTGGGGGTCAGCTGAGCAAACCCAGCGTGGCTGTCGGAGATACTCTGTGCTCTCATTACCCGCCACCCACCCCAGGGCTTGGCGGGGAGAGCGGGGACAAAGGCCAGACCCGTACTAAGTGAGATGGGTGGTGGTAGAGGGGTGTTACAAGCCTGGTGCTTCTGGGTCGCCCAGGAATTCGCAGTGCTTCAGCCGTGGAGAAGTGGGGCCTTGGCGCTCGGTGGACAGCATCTGTGGCTCCCGCCTGCACCCTGTCTGGAGTCTCGTGCCCTGCTTGTTTGTAAGCGTAGAGCTGGGACCCAGCGTGTGGGGTGTTGAAGCTGTAGCTACAAAGTGCTGTCTGCGGGCCACACCTGTGTTGTGTTCATCTCGCCCAAGCGTAACAGATGACACCTAAAAGTTGTTTTGTTACTCTCCGGGGATAATGGCTAATCTGACCCTGGGGCATCTTCTGGGCAAGCTGCATCATCCTCGACTTGTGTTCTGTCTGCCAGGATGGTCCTGGAAAGAACTCAGACACGCTGGGCTTGTGTTAGTGCAAGATCGTGAGTCCAGGGCTGTGCTCTGGCTGGGAGCAAAGAGCGAGGTCCAAGCACCGGCTCTGCCACCACCTGACTGTGTGACTTTGGGGACGTTACCTAACCTTGCTGTGCTCTAACTTCTAGATGTGAAAAAATAATCAGTTCTAGGGCTGGGAAGGTGGCTTAGTGATAGAGTGTTTGCCTGGCATGCATGAAGCTCTGGGTTTGATTCCTCAGCACCACAGACACAGAAAAAGCTGGAAGTGGCGCTGTGGCTCAAGCGGTAGAGTGCTAGCCTTGAACAAAAGAAGCTCAGGGACAGTGCCCAGGCCCTGAGTTCAAGCCCCAGGAGGGCAAAATAAAAATCAATTCTAGACTTAGCTCCTACCATTGTTGAGAGAATTAAATGAGTTAATCATGTCAAGCAGTTAGAATAAAAAAAATGACAGCATAAGAGTGTAAATGTTACCAGTGTGGATGGAATATATCAGCTGTTGAATGTGAGTTCTTTTATTCTCCCAATATTGCTAGAGTGATCATGACTCACTTTTTATGCCATATACATAATACAATGTGTTTGCTCCTTGGGACATCATAATAATGGTATTTTAGGGTTCCTCTGAGCCAGGTACTTTGCTGAATAATTGATATGCTTTTAGTTAAGCCTCCAACAAGTACTGTCAAGTCAGTACTCTGTACTAGTCAGGATAAGAAAGGTTTTTCTATAATAGCAAAAATGAACCGAAATCAATGGCTTCCAGGAACAAAGATTTCTTTCTTGTTCGCATTACATTTCCAATGTAGGTAGTGGGAGGTGTCTGAATATCTTTATCACAGAAACCCAGGCTATGAAGGAAGATACACACGGCTCAACACTCATCTGTAGCCTTAGCCACAGGAAGAGAAAAGAGCCAGGAAGAGGCAGGAGGGCTAACCTTTAACCCTGCTACACAGAGTGACATCCATAGTGTACTGTTTGTATCAGGACGGAAAGTCAGTGGCCCTCTCTGACTTCAGGAGAATGAGAAATCTCAGTGAGCACAGACCAACATTGTGCCGGTTTTACGCATAAGAAAACATCCAGCTTAGAGAAAAAGTAACTTGTTGAGTGTCATGAAGTAAGCAGGAAATCTCAATCTAAATATTTGACTGCTTGATTATTATTATTATTATATTTTTTTTGGTCAGTTGTGGGCCTTGAACTCAGGGGCTGGGTGTTATCTCTGAGTCTTTGTTGCTCAAGGCTAGCACTCTACCACTTTGAGTCACAGAATCACTTCTGGTTTTCTAGTAGTTAATTGGAGATAAGAGTCTTACAGACTTTCCATCCTAGGCTGGCTTTGAACTGTGATCCTCAGATCTCAGCCTCCACAGTAGCTAGGATTACAAGTATGAGCCGCTGGTGCCCAGCCTGACTTTTTAAATTAAATATTCTTTATTGTTATTATAAAGGTGATGTACAGAGGGATTACTATGTCGTAAGTCAGGTAATAAGTACATTCTTTTTTGGACAATGGACTGTCTGACTCTTAAATTGGTCTTTTTAACCACCATGATTAATGGCTTACTAGGCCAATAGTAATATACCTGTTACAGCCTCTTTGGGGTTGAATTGTGTCTACCAAAGAGATAGGTTGAAATCTTAGCAAGAACTGGAATTTCAGAATACAATCTTTATTTGGAAATAGGGTCTTTGTAGATTAATCGAGTGAAGACATGGTCATGCGATGGTCCCTAATTTGACAAGACTTTCAAGAAGGGAAAACTGAAGGAAAAACCATGGAATGCTGGGAACAGAGCCTGAATGCCAGGAATTCCCAGCAACACACAAAACCAGCAAGAGGAAAGGCCAGAAGCTCCACACGGAGCATGCTCCGCTGACTCCTTGGTTCTTGACGTCTCTCCAATTCTAGAATTGTGAGAGAATTTAGGATCATCTACTATCTCCCAGGTTGTGATGCTTCTGCTGTACCATCCTGAGGACACTGACACAGAATTATTGGATGAAAACAGTGAGTTGCTTTAATGTGTGTGTGTGTGTATACATGCATGCATGCCAGTATTGGAGTTTGAATCAGGCTCTGACATCTTCATTTAGCCTTTCTGCCCGAGGCTGATGCTCTACCACCTGAGCCACATCTCCACTTTGTGCTTTATGCTGGTTAATTGGAAATCAGAGTCTCTTTGGATTTGTCTTCCAGGGCTGGCTTTGAACCGGGATCCTCAGCCCTCAACTTCCTGAATAGCTAGGATTCCAGGTTTGAGCCATTGGTGCCTGGCTGTTTTTAATTCTTTATTTTGCTTTTCTTCTTGGAGCTTAGGTGTCTCCGCTTCATGACAGAATGAGCTATGTATTTCAGACTTCCAGAGACGCTCAGAGGACAACCGTGTGTGCTTCCCCCTGGGAAAGTCCTGAGCACAGAGCCCAGGGCCTGGATCCCACAGGCGGCCTCTAGGGGTTTGCTCCATGCCTGTCTCTCAGGGCAGGTGCTCCAGCAGCAGCCATCAGCTGGGAGTTTGGAGGTCAAGGTATTTATTGGAGAGCAATACTGATAATAAAATAATTAGTAGGGTCATCTTGGACAACAGAAGTCAATTGTAACTTAGTATCAACATGGCTCTGGCTGATCTGAATGTCTCCTGAATGTCTCCCACGTGGCCAGGCTTTTGGACCTTGTAGACTGCCGGGAACGGCAGGGCCCCAGCCCAGGCCCCTCTCTGCAGTGGAGTCAGATGTCCAGGTTGCTAATGGATGGGGGGTGTTTGCTGTCTATACTTCCTGGGGCTCTGGAGCGAATCCTTTGAAAGGAAGTCTGGGGGCACGTCTCTATCCCCACCTGCCTCTCAGACATCATCTCACACCACTTGTTCTTTTGCCCGCCATCCCCTCCAAGACGCCATCCAATCTGTAGAGGACATCCTCACAGATGTCCTCTGTCTCTTTACTGCCCGCTTGCTGTGGATTGCCAAGTTTATCTCTCTTCAAGAAAACCTATTTTATTCTATAGTACTCCAGATATTTTAGGGTGTTTTCCCACATATTCTTCATGCACTTTACACCTTATATAATGACACTTGTACAGCACTTATCACACATGATCATAGCATATGCGATTTATGTCCTAACAGCCCTCCTAAAAATGGCACTGTGGTTCAAGTAGCAGAGTACTAGCCTTGGGCAAAAGGAGCCCAGGGACAGTACCCAGGCCCAGAGTTCAAGCCCCGGTACTGGAAGAAAGAAAGAAAGAAAGAAAGAAAGAAAGAAAGAAAGAAAGAAAGAAAGAAAGAAAGAAAGAAAGAAAGGAAGGAAGGAAGGAAGGAAGGAAGGAAGAAAGGAAGGAAGGAAGGAAGGAAGGGAAAGGAAGGAAGGAAGGAAGGAAGGAAGAAAGGAAGGAAGGAAGGAAGGGGGGAGGGAGGGAGGGAGGGAGGAAAGAGAAAGGAAGGGAGGAAGGTTTCTATAATGCCCCCCAGAAAAGATTTAGTAATACAATTATGTAGAACTTGTGTCCAGTCCAGTGCCTGGCATATTAAATAATGCATAAATGTTGATAGACTGGCTGAGGAGGCAGAAAGTCTGGCTGAGAGAGTTGAAGAGAGGGAATGCAAATGGAATATGCATTGTCTTCTTCCATGTGGCTTCACACCAGACAGAACCCGTGTCCCATGAAAACCATCTGTACCAGATTAGCTTCCCACAAGCCTACTGCAGAGATAAAGAGGAAAGCCCTGTAACTCGGAGAGGTTCAACTTGCCCAAACAATGCAGAGTAGAGACAAGACTATACCCTGCAGAGGGAATTGTGTCCTCACGGTGCTTATTAAAATCGACTTAATCGTTAAGCTCTTAAGCAGAGCCGGAGGAACCACATGTCTAGAGTCAAGGTGTCTAGAGCTTCAGATGGTCTAATGAGCATCTTCTGTCTTTGTCCGATAAGTACCAGTTTCTTGACCTGAAACAGCTTCAGTTTTTCTTTCAAGAACCATCCATCCCTTTCCCATTTGTTTCCAGTCCTGAGGAAGATTTATCAATGGACCCTTCCATGATTCCCTAAATACGGTGAACACATCTGCAAAGACTCAGCCAAGCCAGCCAACCAGTAAGCATCAAAGCTAGAAAAGAGATTCCGGTGCAGCGGCCTGGAGCTGCTAGAGCTCCTGTGAGGATGGGGTCAAGGAGAGCTGCCCGTGGAGAGCCAACATGCAGAACTGCAGAGACAATGAACGAAATAGACACATTCGCTTAGCTTTGCATAATCATAAGTCTGAAACGTATTATGGAATAACACCTCCCTTTCTTTATCTGCCTAAGCTAGTATTTTAAAAAGATGACTTTGTGTATAACTGGCAAATAGACACTGTGTATATTTTAGTTTGAGGTCGTGATAGACGTATATATTGTGAAATGATCACAATGAAGCTACTTCCTGTGTCTGCCACCTCACAGTTTTCTCTGTTGTTGTCAATTTGGTATGGTGTGAGAACACTCTTAGGAAAGCTGAAGAATGCAAGACAGTACTCTCAACTGTCATCAGTATGGTATGCATTGTATCTCCAGAACTTACTGATTATGCATGACTGAAACCAACATTCCCCCCTTTTCCTCCCCATCCAGCCTCTGTGCTTCTGGGACTTCAACTGTTTTAGTTTCTATAGGTGAGGGAGGACATGCCAGATTTATCTTTCTGTATGTGCTCACTTAGTTCATCCACATTGTCACACACAGCAGCATTGCATTTCATTTTCTAGCCTAAATTTTGTGTGTGTGTGTGTGTGTGTGTATGTGTGTGTGTGTGTGTATGTGTGTGTGGTGTGGTGTGAAAAGCCGTTTATTTTATCCATTTACTGTGGATGGATACACTGTTGCTATTATCTGGGCTACTGTGAAGAATGCCCCCTGGACATGGCAGTGAGGCTATCTCTTTGATACATTTATTTTATTTCCTTTGACTGTGTGTAATTGTGGGCCATGTGGTAATTCTGCCTTTTGTTCACAGATGGCTCCTCATGTCTGCTGTCATGGCTGGGCTGATTTACCTGCCCAGCAGCAATACATGAGTTTCTGTTCATCTGCATCCTGTCCTTTCGATCAGACTCATGCTCTTAGGAGGGAGGTGGCATCTCATTGATGGTTTGATTTGCATTTCCCCAGTGATTAGTTATACGGATCTAGATATCTGTTGCCAATGCCCCAAAATGTCCATGTTGTCAAGTGGCTCACGCCTGTAATCCTAGTTACTCAGGAAGCTGAGATCTGAGGATTGTGGTTTGAAGCCAGGCAAGGTAGTTCATGATACTCCTATTTCCAATTAACTAAAAACAAACAAACAAAAAACTAAAAAGAAAAACCCACCTAAGAATAAAAGCAGAAGTGGCATTGTAGCTCAAATGGTGGAGTGCTAGCTTTGGGCAAAGCTCATAGACAGTGCCCAGGCTCTGGGTTCAAGCCCCAGAACCAGCATGTACATGTGTACATGCATGCACCGTGTGCCTGCACACACACATGTGCCTGCACACATGCATGTATGCACAAAGTCCATGTAGGCTTTTAGCACTAAGTTTAGGTAATAACCCTTTATCAGATATATGGCTTCCTTAAAGTTGTTTGAATTGAGAATGATTGTCTATAAAGAGTAACTGACCTAGCCATCTGAAATAGACAGCAGTTGGCAGATATAGGTTGCCATGTTTCTGTGCATAACAAGTATATTCAATATGTTAAATCTATAGCCTTTACAATTCCTTAATGTTTTCTATTCTTATTTTAAAAGTCCTACTAACTATCCAATCACCAGGAGGATTAAATGAAATAGTTCCAATAAAATGTATGGCAATTTTTCACCACATACTAAGCATCCAGTGAATGTTAGTTTTTATATTCTTGTTGGAATTAGACATCTACTGATCTTTAAAATTAACTAGGAGATATCTAATTTGGCTATAGTCTCTGGCTAGAATACAAACACACATATATTTACTATATATGTATTTATTATATATTTAATCATATAGTGTCTTATATATGTGTATGAATATATATAGTGTCAAATATTAAAAATAGGTGTTTATATTTGTAACTAGAGAGAGCACAGAACTTGCCTCAAAAACTTTGCTAGCATGGAATAATTCCTTTTCCAGTAAAGGAATGCCACTAAGTCTGAAAGGAAAAGTGGTTTGATAAAGATCATGGCTTTTACAACCTTTTCTTGGTATTATGTAACTCTAGGTCACATAGTCAAAGACAACAAGAGAAGTCTTAGCTAGTTTTGGTTTGGGGATTCGCTGGTGGGTTGGGTGGCTGAGTCAGTCAGGATTTTGTGGACTGTTAATGTGTCTTTATTTGTCAGCTCTGGGGATGAATTCTCAGGAAGGACAGGAAGGGACTTGGAAACCAAACCAAATGCCTGGTTTTGACCAGTGGCTATCCTCAGATTCTGGGTTGATACTTTTTTTTTCTCGAAACTCTTTGGTCAGAAGAGAACCTTTACACTCTCCTAAAATATGTTATCTGTGGAGGTTTTGGAGCTGGGAAACATTTGAATAGTTCACATATTTTCTTTCATGTAAATAGAAGCTGATCTTAATGATGTTAGCAGTGGATAGAATTCCTAGCACAGGGGGTGGGAGGGGAAGGGGATAGGGGGGATGGGAAGGGGAAACAAAGGAGGAGGCAACAATGCTTGATAAGAAATGTACTCATTACCTTGCTCATGTCATTGTGACCCCTCTGTATGGTATTTTCACAATTAAAAAATTTAAAAAAAGAATTCCTAGATGTATCAAGTACAAAGGAACCAATAACTTATTAAAGCAAAGGAGCGTTTCTCCTTGTAAAGGGAAAAGTGTGGACAGGAGCCTGGCTCCTGGCTTTGGCACTGACTAAACAAATCCAGTCATGATCCCCAGGAGAGAAGTGACCCAAAGAGTTTTTCTGGAGGAAAAAGCTTCATTTTTCACCCTGCAGAGGCAGGGAGATGCTATCTCTTTTGCAAATTCATTATCTTTGTGGGAAAAGGCAACTGCGTTAGCACACTAGGAGGGAAATAGATAGACCCAGCTCTATCACCCAAAGGAAAGGAAAAATGGGTTTCTATTAGCCAGCACTCTCCTAGATGGTGAATTTCCAGTGGACAGAAGTTATACACATTTCTCTTGCTTTCTCCGCAGGCCTAATCTGCTGAGCTCTGAAATGCTTCCACTGGGCCAACTGTAACACAATCAGTGTACTGGAAATTCTCTTTTCTAGCACATTTAAGAATGAGATAGTCAATTGAAACACAAGGGTTTTCATGTATATTTTAGTAAGTGGCAATTGTGGTATGCATGCATTCATTCTTCGTCCATCTACCCAGACTGTGTACCATGTGCCACTTGAGCTAATGTACATATTCAAATCTGGTGAGTGTCACACACAAGACCCCTGCTTTCTTGGAATTTACGTTCTAGTGGAAGAAAACAACTTGTAGGTTCACGTGTGAAAGCAACGATTTCAAATAGAGAAGAGTAGTTGAAGAAAATAAACAGAATGCTAAAGTCAATACTGAAAGCTACTCAGGGAAGATCTGTATGGAAGAAACATCCAGGCTTGAGGTGGAAACAAGGGAGATGGGCTTACAGAACAGAGAAGAAAGCTAGTGTTGTAGAGCGTTGCGCACAAAGAAGGCGAGGTTGAGAGGTCGAAGTAGTGAGCAGGAAACAAGTAGTGAAGAGCTTCGAAACCTGCGCTTGCGAAGCCTGGGACTTTATTCTGTTTGTAATGGCAAGCGTTAGAAAATGAAAATGGGGAATGACACCAGGCGGTACACTTTTGTATGGCATTAACATCTTCATTAGAAGAGGGGGGCTCATCATTGTTTCCAAAAGTCAGAGAAAATGAGGAGGAAAAAACATCCCATTGTCTTGGACAAGTCCTGTTCCTCTCTGGGAGAAAATAAAGAAGAAAAATAAATGTTAAATGAAGTGAAATTGATTATGTATCTATTGTTGTGTTAGTCCTGAGGCTTGAACTCAGGACTTCTAGCTTGTATTTGTCTTTTTTTTTCTTTTTTGCTCAAGGCTGGCATTTTACCATATCCCTACTGCTGGCTTCTTGTTGGTTAATTGGAGATAAGACTCTCTTGGATCTGTGTGTCTAGGGTTGGCTTTGAACCTGCATCTTCAGATCTCAACTTCTTGAGTAGCTAAGGTCTATAGATATAAGGTCTATAGATATAAGGTCTATAGATATATGGCTTGGAGCTAGGATCTTTAATGATAGCTTCTCTCTCGAATGTTTCTGGATACCCACACATGGAGCCGTGTCTTTGGTCTCTCCAAAGGGAGTAAAATTTGTGGAAGCGACTGTGTGGCAGTCAGTTTGCACAATCCCTTTGCTGGGATTCCTTTGGCTGGCATAAAATTAGCAGCTATTAACTCCTTGTTCGGTGGTTCTTATCCATCCTCTTTGTGAATTATTTTTTGTGCTTGCCATGTCTTGACTCTCCAGGGCTTACCACTGCTCCTGACGCAGCATGGCTGGGTAGTTCTGGGACTTGTAAGAAGAAGAGGAAGGATGTCCCATGCATTTTCATTTCTGATTTTATTACATAAACAACCATTTTGGTGAGCCTGGGGGTCAGTGTTGGCAAGCGAATCACCTAGTACTTGGCACCTGCACAGTCTCAATGGCTGTAAATCCAGAGTCAACTGAAAGGCCTGAGATTCCTCTCTCGCTCCTGGCTCCAGCATGGAGATGGAGCGCAGCCCAGCTTCATAGCAAGATGGTGCCTTAGGAGACAGCCACAGGGCATAATCCACTCTCCCCACCGTCCAGAACGGAACTTCCACTCCCTCGAATTGGTGTTTGTCACCATCTGATTTCTTTTAAATGCCAGAGACAGCTTATTTAGGCATTTGATCTTAAAGTGCCTGCACTGCCATAAAATTAACTTTTCAGCCCGGAAAAACTTCAAATTGATGTTTGGGAACAAAAGGAATGTTACGATATTTAAGAATGGAGTATGGATCTACCACAACTCCACAGTGGAAACAACCACAACAAATCGTAAAAAGTCCCAATTAGATCTGGGCGCCTGTGGCTCATGCCTGCAATCCTAGCTATTTAGAAGGGTGAGGCCTGAGGATTGTGGGTTGAAGCCAGCTGGGGCAGAAAAGTCTGTGAGACTTATGTCTAATTAACCACCAAAAAACCCCCAAAAAGCTGGAAGTGGAGCTGTGGTTCAAATGGTAGAGCATTAGCCGTGAACACAAAAGCCCAGGGAGTGTGCTCAGGCCCCAGGACCAGCACACATGCACACACATGCATGTGTACACGTACGCCAAGTATACAAGCTACTGCTTTGGAAATCCTTCACTGTGGTTCTTTCTCTGCTCTCTCCATTCCCCGCACCCACCTCCTATTCCCAGAAATTCAGGCCCTCAGCTTGGTAGACTATGGGCAGTACACTACTACTTCTCGTATCTCAGCTCTCCAAGCTCACAAGCCACCACAGAAACCACGTGGAAAATAGAGTCTGGCCACCTGCGCCATGTTTCTGTAATGATTTGCCATCAACAGCCATAGAAGGCAAGCCAGCAAAAAGCATTGTTATATTGATCCACTTTGAAATTATAGAGGAAAACAAATTACTCTGGGCTTTTTCTTTTATTGGCATGGCATGCTAGATTCAGACAGATTCTAGAAAAATTAAGCTTTTAAGGTTGAATTCGAAAGTCTCCTGTAAGCTATGGATGCGGGAAAGTGAATCATTGCCCATTAGTGGGTAGGAAGGTAATGATGATAAATGTCTTTTTGAAAGCTTTGGGGTTCTAACCTGGCCTTTCTTTCCGAGCTCAACAGAGCTGAATAGATGCTTAGAAAAAATTCCACTTTGGTCAAAAGCTGGTAGTTCCCAATTTCCCCTTGGTTTCCAAATCCTAATTCCTTGATTGAATAGTATCTGGCATTCTGTGGTTGTTGCCACCTCTGAATTGGAAACTGAACAGGCAGTTGCTGCGGTCTTCATGATGTTAACCATTCCAGTTTTGTTGGAGGATTCGGAGACTACACATTCACATAGGAAAAGAAAGGGAAAGTTCAACATCTTTGCTCTTCCTACCCAGTTTGCCTGTTCCCAAATGTGCTTAGTTACTAGATGAATAGGAATGTTTAATTTTGGACATTCCTTCATCATGCTTCTACTGAGCATAGCCCTTTCTCTGCTCTTTTCTTTCCCTGCACCTTTTAATTCATGTGTGTGCATACATGCGTGGAAATAAGCAACTCACTTTGTGTATAAATGGGATCACACTATAACATTTCTTCTGTGACTTCTTCCCCTGCTTAATAAGTTGAAGTCTTTCTATTTAAATTTGATGCAGTGCTTCTAGTTCATTTGTTTTAAAGAGGATTTTAAGTTATTTTTCACTCTACGGCTGTTTAATATTTGGCTCAACAGATCTAAAATGACCTGTGATTTTGGTTTTATTTGAGTGTAGTGAGGCCAACAGACCTCGGTGGCAGATCACGGCCGTGGATAGGTGGTTTGTCAGGCATGGTTCCCAGGAGTGTGACCTGGTACATACCACAGGAGGGAGCAAGGGTCCATGGGTATCAGAGGATGGGCTGTGGAGTGGTTCCTAATTGTCCGATACCTGGTCCTCAATTGGTTTAGAGCAGGGAGAGGGGTATTTGATGTGTGAGTTAAAGGTGGTGCTTAGGGCCTTCATTTAGGAGTGAATGGTTTACCTATAAAAGGCGTTCAGGCAAGATCCTCCCTCCCTCCCTCGCTCCCTCCCTCCCTCCCTTCTTCCTTCCTTCCTTCCTTCCTTGCTTCCTTTCTTCCTTCCTTCCTTCCTTCCTTCCTTCCTTCCTTCCTTCCTTCCTTCCTTCCTCCCTTCCTCCTTTTCTTCCCTCCCTCCTTCATTCTTTCTTTCTTTCCTTTCTTCCCTCCCCTTCCTCTTCTCTTTTCTCTCTCCCTCCCTTCTTCACTTTGTCCCTCCCATGTCCTACCACATGTGTCACATGGTATCATCGGAACCCCTTTTCTATGCTGAAGCAGATGTCTCTCTGTTATAAGGAGCCCTGTACCCCCTATGTCTTTGCACATAGGAAACCCGTGATGAGCAGAGCACAGGGGAGCTGCTGGGTTTTAACAAGCTCAGGTACCCCATGAGACCCTCCACGAGGATTTGAGGCAGCAAGATCCAGATGAAGAAGCTGAAGGCTTTAATCCTCTCTCCATGCTAGCTCTTCCTTTTGGTCTTGCTGCTGCATATATGTATCCCAGATGAACGTTCCATTCCTCATAAGCCACCCACCAGGCTGGCACCCACAGCTCTTCTAGTCAGTCACAAGGGTGACACAAGGGTGTTCTGTGCTGGGCTCCTCGCTTGGTTTTTATCCAAGACGGACTCTCCTCCTGCCCCCAGGGATGGTGACACACCTGGTCTTCACCAAGGAGGACAAGTGAACTGGGTGTGAACTGGGTGCTTCTAGCCAGATGAATCTCACTTCGCACATTTAACAGCAGAATAAGCCTTGTGAATGAAAGACCCCAGACTCACTGGGATACTTTCTCAACGGGAGGGCACCCCAGAAACCAAGACTCCAAACCAGCAGATGCAACAAGCAAGAGGAGTTTATTTGGCGTTTGCGCAAATGGACTCTCTGCCCCGGGCAGTCAAAGAGCCCCGAGCAGCGGTTACAAGCATTTTTTTAAAGGCAAAGACCACAAAATTAGCATAAAACACTCTTTGTAAAACAATTGGCTCATGGTTGGTCTAAGGGGGGGTTTACATGGTTACAGGCCTACTATGATTGGTTGACATTTGGCTTAGCTTGTGGTCTTGCCAGGTGGTCATTGTCAAGGTCCGTCCCAGGGATTGTTGACTCACTGGAACTGAAAAACATAAACTAAAACTGAAAAACATGGACTATCTGTTTTCCTTTTTATAACTGTCGACCTTGTCCTGGGGCGGGCTGACATCCGGACATCTGGGCCGGCCGATATCCGGATATCTGGGCCTTGAGACTCTGCCCAGTTTTTATTTCCCAGGAAAGGGGGGGTCTGAATGCAAGCACATTTACAGAAGCAAAATCAGCAGTTAGCAAGTTAGTAATGGTAATGGTAAAGTGAGGTTTTTAATTTTTAATCTTTCAGCGAAAGCATTCAGTGCCCCGTTTGTTGGCTGGATTTCAGATCATCTGGAAGGACCTGTAAGATCTAGGCTTTTGGATAAATATTGTGCTTAAGATGCTTCTGATCTTTATCTGATGGCCAAGGTCCTGGCACTCTGAAGAGTTCATATCCTTAAGCTCTTTGCAAAACTGTTTTTTTCTTTTCTTTTCTTTTCTGCTGAGCTTTTAAGTTGCCTCTTGACTTTTCTTTGTCCCAATTTTTATTGTCAGCCTTGGAGGTTTTTTTGAAGGTTCCTTTTATGCCTGTGATGATTAGAACCATCGTCCACTGTCTTTTCTCTCTGTCTTTCCCCATGTTCTCTGAGGGATGCAGCTTTTAACAGCGTGTTTTAGGCATTCTCTTGCTTTCCCCAGCCTCTGCTTCCTCGTCATCTCCAAAGTGGCCTCCCTGTCCAGTGCTCCGTGGAGCTTGTGGTGAAGTCTGCACCTGAGCCTCCCTAACCTCTTGGAGGTGAATTCTTTTCTCCAATATATTTTGTCTTCTGTAAAATGAGGATACATTAGGTCATCTCTACTTTCCTAGGCTATCATATTGAAATTCTAATTGATTCACAATCAATACTAGCTGAACTTTATTGAGTACTTGATAAATGGCAGTCAGCAGGCTAACTGCCTTTCAAATGAGATACCTACATACTGCACACTATTTTCTAAAATGTTGAAAAATAGTGATGACAACAATCTGGGATATTTTCTAGATGTTTCCATGTGTCAGGCATGGCGCTAAGCTCTTACTGTGTACTATTTCATTCTTTAGATAGAATGATTCTTTAGGTGCTTTGAAAAAGAAATCAGATTTGTTTAACAGATGATGAAATGGAAACACAGAGAAGTTTCCATAGCTCATTCATTATAGTGTATTCAGGAATCCTGACTGTTTGGATTGGAAGTTTAGTCATCTGATTCTGGGAGCTGAAAGGCTTTTAGAAATATTGTTGTTATTGTTTATAATAAGTGGCTTCTGAGTACTCTGAGTAAATGCGTTTCAGGAACATTGAGCAGAAGTGTCCCCCAAATAATAATTTGCTAAGGCGAGAAAAGGCACAGAGAAATAAGGAAGTTGGGCAAAGAGGTGTCAGGGGAGGAAAGAGATGTCAGTGGAGAAAAAGCAAAGTAAGAAGGAGGTCTCCCACCGGCGTGTGGAGATGAAGCAATAATTGAAAGGAAGAAGATTGTAGCACAGAGGGGCTGATGACCCTGAGCCATCCAGGAGAGAACCAAGGGCTGGCATTTCCATGGCCCATGAAATCAAAAGGCAATTAATGAATGTTGCCAGTCCTGTGTCTTGGGAGGAGGGTAATGCAGTTCAGAGTGAGCTCACTCCAAGATGCCATGTAATTAGAGTACTTTGGAATCAAATTTTTGATTAAAAGATCTCAATTTAAAGCACTGAGTCAGATGAAGATATAGGAGAGTCAATTACTTAAGTTAATCTGGGAAACCACTGAACACTGCCCAAGACCAACTTGATTAGAAGGCTGTACTGTTCGGCCGTGTCATTTGAATTGAATCTTTTCACTCACTGTCTACCTTTTTTTAAAAGTTCTTTATATGTCAACATCCGTTCCTATGACTTTTCTGAAGATGTGTACAGGAGGTGAATCGCTGTAGAATATTTGTTTGGGAGTGTTAAGAGTAGAGAAGATGCTTTTAAATTTCTGGAGTGTGAACAGCACAGAACAATAGATTTAAAAGGGCAACTTAATTTTGCTGGACAAGGATGTGGCAGACAGAGCATCCGCTGAAGACAGGCACATCTCTATCCTCCACAACAAATAAAACTTCTTTATAAAGAGTGGATCTCAGAGGCCTGGGGCTGTGGAAAGCACCGTCAGTACCATGCTCCATTCCTCCTAAATCAGCCAACATCTTCACTTGCCTGTTTCCTATTTTTCACGGAGGATATCCTCAGTGAAAGGAAGATGAGCAAAACAGTAGTGAACACATGTGTGAATGGTTCGTTCATTAGACCAAAGTCATCCCTGTTTTCTTCTATGTATTATTCTTGGACATTGTGACCAAATAGTTGCTGATAACAAAAACCCAAAGAGCCAGTTTGGGCCCCTTTATTCATTCTTCACATTCACTCCACTAACAAGTTCTGTTCTTTTTTTTTCTTACCCACTTCCTTCTTCTCTCCCTTCTTTCCTTCCTTTCCCTTTCCCTTTCCCTTTCATGTGTGTACTGGTATTAGCAGCGCTTGAACCCAGGGCCTCCTGCTCTTATTTGGCTTTATTTTTGTTGTTGGTTGTAGCTTTTGAACTCAGGGCTTAGGGGCTGTCCTTTAGCTCTTTTTCCTCAAAGCTAGTGCTCTACCACTTTGAGCCACGATCTCCACTTCTGGTTTTCTGGTGGCTAACTACAAATGTGAGCCTCATAGACTTTTCTTCCCTAGGCTAACTTCAAATCACAATGATCAGATCTCAGTTTCCTGATTAGCTAGGATTAGAGGTGTGAGCCAACAGCTCCAGGCTTTTTACTTGGCCATTTTGCTGAAGGATGCTGCTCTAAACCTAAGGCACCGTTTTCCTTTTTTTTGTTGTTGTTGTTGGTCATGGGGCCTGAACTCTGAACGTTGGGCCTGAGCACTGTTTGGCTTTTTCTGTTTATGTGGTGTTGAGGAATTGAACCCAGGGCCTCATGCATGCAAAGCAAGCACTACACCACGGAGCCTTCCCAGCCCAGGGCATGGTTTTCTATTGGTTAATTGGAGATAAGAGTTTCATGGACTTTTCTGCCCAGGCTCAACCTGCAAATCTCAGCCTGCTGAATAGCCAGGATTATAGACGTGAGCTGCTAGTGCCTTGTTCTGTTCTTGCCACTCATTGAACAAGGGTACCCATCTTTCCTGCCACCATCATCCTCCCTTTTCCCTGGGAAGAACGCAATTTCACTATTTCTCCTTCTGATGTTATTCCCTAACTCTTCCAGTCTATTCTGCACACAGCAGCTCAAATTAACTTTTTAAAACCGTAGACAGAAAAGTTCTCTTTTACAGAAATCCCACTGCCTTGCTTCTGTCCTCGGCAGGTCTGCTCTGCGCAGAATCTCTGTTTGGTCTTTTTCTGATGCTTACCCTCCCTTCTTCCATTCTTTCTCACTGCACTTCAGCTCCTGGGAGACTTCCTTGGGACATGAGGAAGCCCATTTTGTTTCCCTGTCATGATGATTCTTCTTGAATGCTATCGGCTTGGGGCACCTCTGCATTTTTAGCAGCAATGATAGCAGTGAGTGTCATCCTCAGCTCATCATTTTACACCTCGGTTCCATTCTCCCCCCTTCAGAGAGGAACTCCCAACTCCCCTCTCTACAAAGGCCTCTTTCTCCTCCCAGCTCTTTCTGCTTCATTTCCCCCATTTGAGTTTCTTTTTCACTTTTTAAACATAATCACTTATGTATTTCTCTGTCACAGCTCCCTGGGCTGGTAGCCCTCAGAGGGTAGTGTCCTACCCTGTGTCCTTCCCAGTTACCTTCCTAGTGGTCCAGAGCCCAGAAGAGAGTGAATAGTAGATGTCGAATAAATGAAGAGGAACACATCTGATCCAAAGCAATGTGTCTTAGGTGAAAATAAGATGTCAAGGTTTTTAAGAAGTGTATTTTACTTTTTAGTATTGTTAGAATTGTACAGAATTATGGAGCATTGTGAGATAATTTGATACCGTGTGTAATGATCAAATCAAGTAAGTAACATTGCCACCTCCAACTTCAAACCAGTTTTTAGTTAACATGTTGGAGGTGGAAATGTTCCTTATCTTTTTGTATGTCTATAATGAGCATTGATCAAAATGGCATGATTAATTATTTCATTGTGTGATGCATGGAGACATAAATATTAAAGAAGCATACTCACTATGACTGGACTGAAAGTGGAGAAGGAGAATCCCACTTTCCTTCCTTCCTTCCTTTCTTCCTTCCTTCCTTCCTTCCTTTCTTCCTTCCTTCCTTCCTTCCTTTCTTCCTTCCTTCCTTCCTTCCTTTCTTCCTTCCTTCCTTTCTTCCTTCCTTCCCTTCCTTCCTTGCTTTCTTGCACGGGGTTTGAACTCATGGCCTTATGTTTGCTAGGCAGACACACTACTTGTGGCAAATTAATGAAGGTCCAAAATTGGGCAGATGGGAGAAGGGGGTGAAAGGGCACATTATTATTAGGCTCTGGAAATACAGTTCATGGCTGATGATTGCTTTGTTGGTATATTACCTTAAAGGGATTCACTTGGTAATTGTTAAATCATGAGGTCTTGAAAAATGTATACATATCAAGGATTGTGCGTTTTTTTGTGTGTCTCAGAACAGGGAAGGACATGCCAGGGAATGCATTTGTGATTATTTCTTTTTCTGCTTTAGTTCAGGATATTAATGCTGTTGTGGGAATTGTTACCAGAAGCCTTTGAAAATTTGTACAGATTTCCCCCCTCAATAGTTCCTTCATCTCTAAGATTAGAACCAGCACAGATGAAAGAGTCAATATTATCCATTTGAATAGAACAGTTAGGATGATGTATGTGGGGAATAAAACGCTATGTATTACTCTCACACCTGAAGGGTATTTTGGAAAGTTACCGAGGATTTGGAAAGAAGCTAACTATGAACAAGACCATTTGTGTGGGCCACATTGACTGGCTGTGCATCTTGCTTTAGAAAGGGCTATGTGCTCGCTGGGTTTCACTTGGCTACTTTGAGAAACACTGGAAGTCTGTGCTTAGAACTTTCTTCATCAGAACTTGGAAACAATTGCTTAAAGGAAACTATGTTATCCTGCATGCTTCAGTGGGTTCTTAGGGAATAAAAATTCAGGAATGAAAATATCCATAACGAATAGATTAACTGCTTAGCAATTGGGTTACATTGCCTCCCTAATGCAGCGAGGTTCAACTAATCTTTTAGGAGGGAAGTTTCTTAAACACAGTGTTAGACCAACTGGAAAATTAAGTAGGATGTTGACTGGAGAGATCCTATTTCCATGCTAAAACTTGCCAAGTAGAATTGAAAGAATTGTCCAACAACTCATTTTTTTGAAGTAAGTCGGCTATTGCTGGACCTTTAAATGTGAATTTTCTTTTCTAGGGAAAGAAAAAGGACCCCCAAAGCTTCTTAGATCATTTAACATGAGAGAAGGAGAAAACAACATAAAATAAGGCAGCAATTAGCTAAAATGACAACTTGTCTAACTTAGCCTATACCCAAATCCTCCTGGCTGAAATAATTTTCTCAGCATTTGGTTTTCTTAACCCTTGCATGATTTTTTTTTGACCCACACTTGTGGCACATACACTTGAAACACCTTGGAAGTGTATTTTAGGCACAGCTGGAACTAGAAGGTTAAGGTACATAAACCACATGTTACTCAGTTTTGCATGCTCTCTATTTCACTATTTTCCTTTGAATGAAAGCTGTTCTCAAAGGCTTCTCATTGAAGCAAGGATTGGTCACCAGAAGGCCTAGGCTCATGCTGTGGCCCTACAGAAACTTTCATTAGAGATTTCTCTTTGCCACGAAGTAACAAAATTCCTAGGATGTAGCCTCATGAGCTTGGCATCAATCACAGGTCTACCCCGGAACCAATGACTGGCCAAAGTGGCTTGGATGTTGTGAATGTACAGATCTAAGCCATGTGCCTTACTTGGAAGCTGGGAGAGGGAGCCCACAATCACCCGAAGGGGAGAAAAACGATGCTTCTCTTTCCAGAACTAGAAATCGACACCGAACAGATGAAAAGAAGGAACTATTTACTGTGTGGTACCTCCAATAAGAAGGCAGTAGACCACAAAGTCTTAGATCCTGAATTTGGTCATATGACTTGTCTTGACCAATGAGCTTTAGCAGAGGGATGCAAACAGAGATCTGGAAGAACTTAGATGTTACTTTTCATGTCACTGGGCAGGATGTTAATTGGGTCAGAGGACACATGCACCACTATGAATCACCATGTAATCATAGCTTACTGGTTGCAGATGCCTTGGCTCTAGTCAATATAAGCTAGATCTTGAACCAAGACTAATACTCTTGGCACAAATGGAAAAAGAAGTGGCATAAAAATGTTGAGAAGAACCTGTAAGGAAAGGGAACTTCTAGTCTATTACCCGCATTGGGTCTCTGAGTCTTTTTTATATTCTTCAGAATAGAGATTTGTTCTACTCTACTCAAATGGAACCTTTTGAGACAAAAAGGCCATCTTCTATTAACTGACAAATGTGGATTATTCTCTTGTGCTGAGCGTCCAAATTGCCCGCCCTCTGACATTTTCACCTTGATAGATGTGTTTAAAAATCTCTTTCCGTATAATTTGCACAAGTAGCTTGTGAACAACTTTTAAAGCATTGGGAAAACTCCTTTAAAAAATCTTAGTTCTGGGGCTAGGAAAGTGGCTCAGTGGTGGAGTGCTTGCCTTGCATGCCTGAGGCCCTGGGTTCGATTCCTCAACACCACATAAGCAAAAAGGAAAAAAAAAGGCAGAAGTGGCACTGTGGCTCAAGTGGTAGAGCGCTAGCCTTGAGCTGAAGAGCTGAGGGACAACGCCCAGGCCCAGAGTTCAGGCCCCACAACTAGACCCCCCCCCCAAAAAAAATCTTAGTTCTTCACCAAAGGTGCAATGTCTACGCACATCTGATCACATAAAATAATAGCTATTGAAATGAACTCCAGAAAATAAAAAAGCACTTTTCTATTTGTTGCTGTTTTTGTTTTCTCTTCTTTTGTTTTTGTCCTGTTTGTTCATCTATCTGTCTTTGGGAGGGTAAGGGGAGGTACAGACATGGAGGGACAAAGGATGAACAAACACAGAGGTAGTACTCACTAGACACCATGTTGAAAATGAACTGTACAGCGTGTAGGTGGAGATGGGAGGGAGGAACTGGGAGACTGGGAGGGAAGGGGTGACATTATCCAAAAAGAAATGTACTCGTTACCTGACTCAGGTAACTGTCACCCCTCTGTACATCACTTTTGTAATAACAATAACAATTAAAAATAAATAAATCTTGGTTCTCAGATGTTAAAAAAATCAGAAAAAGGATTGGGCTTAACAAGTCGCTATTCTAAGGGAAACAATGCATTAGACATCTCCAATGTTTCCCACACCTCACCTGTGACGCTCTGCATCTCAGAGCCTCGGGCCAAGCCCAAAGCCTCGAAGCCTCCTCAGTCTGAAACGCTTGGTAAGCATGAGACCATCACTATCCATCTTCTGCGCTTCCTGCTGGGTCCATCTGGGCCTTGTAACAGCACGCGGCTTGCTGTGATGAATGTGTCTTAGTCTTAGAGGAACTAAGTTCTCTGTGTTATTGGGGATTTTGACCTCCCCTTTGTCGTGATTGTTGTTGCTATGGTTTTCTTATTGATTTTTTTGATGTTTATTTGTTGTTGTTGTGGTTGGTTGTTGGTTGTGGGGCTTGAATTCAGGGTGTGACACTGTCCCTGAGCCTCTTTGTAATCAAGGCTAGCACTCTACCACTTGAGCCACAGTGCCACTTCTGGGTTTTTAGTGGTTAATTGGAAAGAAGAGTCTCATGGGGACTTTCCTGCCTGGGATGGCTTTGAACCCTGATCCTCACATCTCAGCCTCCTGAGTAGCTAGGATTACAGATATGAACCACCAGTGCCTGGTGATATTTTATTTTCCTATCGGTCAGATTTAGGCCAAATTAGAAAGTAGGAAATGAGTGAAACCTTATTTAAATGTGATACTTTAGAGGTACTACAGTGTTTCTACGTTTATTACTTTATGTTATTGAGTATTTATAAACCAAGGCAGCAAGGCCAGATGCTACCTGAATTCAGCTTGGTGACAAGCTGGCCAAAGCCCAGGGAGGCTAAGTAATTGTTTCTCCCAATCACCCAGGAAGTTAAAAAGTGAGAAGCGAAACCCAGGGCTTTGCTCTATTTTCCTTTATCCTTTCTGTTTATCTCCATCTTTAGGGTCTTCCTTCTTTTTGGTTCCAGCATCCACCACGTACCTACTTATCCTTGTACACAGCACCTGGTCATTGAGACCAACAGTTAGTTTCTGGCTCTTTCTCTGAACTTTTACTCTATTAAAATTTCATACCCATGTACACACTCTGTATGGCCTATTCAGAGCCAAGGAATGACTTCAAAATGCCTAGGTACCTAAATGTTCGAGAAATCAGCTGTCCGGGGGTCTGGGATAAACTATATACTCTCACGCCTCAAGATGGAGGCAGGAAAGACTAATGAGATGAGCAGTTTTGGTGACAAGGCGGGGGAAGGGGAAGGTCTGTGGGAAATCAGAGCGCAGGTGCCTGTCGAGATGGAATAGTTCCTGTGGATGTGGCCAGGGGAAATACACTTCAGAGACTGTCTTATCTTCCTGTGAATGATTTTCTCTGGCAAAGAATGCAAGTCTGGACTTTAGTGAATGACTTTCTGTATTTCAGAACACTGGGTAAGGATGTGACAAAGCACACCCATGGCTGTAATTTGGTATGAGATTGGTGTGTGTCTTGGCTGGGAAATAGATTAGAGGAAGGTATGCCTTTCTTGGCCCTTATCAGACTTCAGTAGAACAGTAGCCCTGCTAGGCACGGTATTTCTGGAGAGATGTATAATTAATTATAGGAAGCATAGTGAAAGACAAAGGACAAAGATGTCACAGAAACTCAGTCACACCCTAGGACAGGTGAAGGAACCAGAGACATGTCATCTGGACAGAGGACACAGGACCAGAGGAAATGGTGAACAATGATTCTGTACATTCCTAAGGGTTCAAGCTCCAAGATCTTTCCCTTCCCTCCCCCCATAAAACAAAACAAAACAAAAACACAGCAGCTGATATAATAGGAGAAATCACCCTTAGGAATGTACTTGCTGCCCCGAGTCTCTTTGTTCAAGGTTGGCACTCTACCACCTCAGCCACAGCTCCACATCCAGATTTTTCATGTTTTCATTGGAGATTAGAGCCTCATGGACTTCCCTTCTCCTTTTATTTTTGTTTAAAACCATACTTTATATGTTCAGCATATATGGAACTTTATTAAAGATATTTAATGACTGGGGCAGGGGTAGCATGTGTTATTTACACAGGGCCAGATAGTCAATAGTTCAGGTCTTTGAGCTGCAGAGGTCTCTGTTATACAGTCTTTGTGATTTAAAAAACATTTCTTTGTGCGAGGCCTGGGATTTGAACTCTGTCCCTTAGCATTTTTGCTTAAGGTAAGTGCTTTTGGCCAAGTCACACCTTCGCTTTGCGCCTTTTGCAGGTTAAAATGGAGATTAAAAAGAAAATCTCTTGGGTTTGTCTGTCCCAGCGAGGTTTGAACCATGATCCTCAGATCTCAGGCTCCTGAGTAGCTAGGATTATAGGCGTGAGCCACCAGTACCTGCTTGGTTCATGGACCTAAGGGTAGTAGGTCATCTCTTACAGATTTCGGCTCCTCCTTACATGGAATAAAAAGTTAAACAAAATAGATTATTTGAATTCTTCTAACACAGCAACTTGCACATTATCTTCCTCAATTGATGGGTTCTAGAAATCAAAAAATCTTTCCACTCACATGAACTTGGGGAAACTTTGGGTTAAACGAAGATTAAAAAAAACAAAGTTGCCCTGTTGTTTGTCACAGTCTCTGTAACATGGTAATCTGAGTCAGGACTTTCTCAGAAAGATGAGGTAGGCCCCCCCTAGAGCCTGCCACCATCTTCCAGGATCTGTACTTGAGATATGGTGTCCAAGGAGAACTTGTTCTTGAAAACCAAACCAGAACCAGTAATGACACAGCAAACCTTTTTTGTTTCTGGATTCATTGTTCTCTCAGCTACTCTATCTGTATGATTCATGGCAAACTTCCCTAGCCTTAGAAGCCCTGAGAGGTATGATTACTAACTATGATACTAATGGAAAACCCACAGTGGGAAAGACAAGTAGATGACGGGATTAGTGTCTACTCAAAGGCATTATTCCCCCTGAAGTGAACTCCTAAATGCTTTACATTATTCCCTTACTAACATTAGTCTATGGAGCCCACAGTAACTTATAGTCAATTACCTGACCATTTTGATTAAAAACAATTACCCCAAACTTTTGCCTTGCACTACTAAGCGTTAATTTCCCAGAAGAAAAAGATTGCCTTCAAACATAAGAGACTTAGCTCCAAACTTTACAAAGCTAAAGAAGCAAATTATCTCTCCTGTTTGATAAAAGAAAACAAGTGGAAGTGGATATGGAGTATACAGGAAACTTCACACTTGATTCTGCCCTGAAATTACCTTGTAACTAATGAGTCATCATTCATCTGACTCCTAGGGAACTAAGAGTGTTGATAGTTGAGTTCACCAAGACTATGTCTTGACCATGGCCTGTCCTCAAGAAGTTGATTCAAAGTTGCTTGAGTCTCAACTCATTCATCTGTAAAATGCAGAGACATCTCTTGTAAAACATTTTGATAGTGTTTAGAAAGAGTGTAGGTAAAATGTTTGGCACTCGATCACTGTTAAGTTGAGCACTTCTAATATAAAAAATCTGAAATCCAAAATGTGTCTTATTATAGTAGCTGACCTATAAGAGGACGAATTCAGTCTCTGTCTCTGTCTCTCTCTTTCTGTTTGTCCTTCTACCCTAGTGTTATGTAGTAAGATGCCCTCTGCCAGATGCTGGTTTTCAGTCAATCTTGGACTCAATTTCCAGATCATGAGACAATAAGTTTCTGTTCACTAAAATATTCCAATCAGTGGTTATTCTGTTAGAGCAGTACCAAATAGATGATAGTCATCTGGTGAACTATTGTAGAGAAATAAAAATCAATCTCTAAACAAAGACCTGTGCACAGATGTTCATAGCAAGCATTCTTCATAAGTTCACAGTCCTCATTATGGTTGGCAAGAAATGGAAACAACTGAATGTCTAGCCAACAGAGGATAAAGAGAATGTGCTCTATCCATAAACTAGAATATTATTTGGCTATGGAAGGGAAATATAAACTGCTGATAGGTGCACCACCATAGATGTATCTCAAATAGATTGATTTTATGTTGTATAAATTTGTGTTATATAAATTGTGGTAACTCACACCTGTAATTCTTGCTACTCAGGAGGCTGAGAATCACAGTTTGAAGTCAGCCTGAGCAGGAAAGTCTATGAGACTGAACTACCCAAAAAGCCAAAAGTGGAGCTGTGGTTCAAGTGATGGAGGTGTAGCCTTGAGTAAAAGGAAGCTCAAGGACATTGTCCTGAGTTCAAGTCCTAGGACCAGCAAAAAGAAAAAAAAAGAAGAAAACCTATGCCAGGTATTCCTCCCTGCCTGTTTTACTGTTGGATTTAAGATGAAATGTATAAAATGGAACAATTTCTGACAGAACCCATGCTACACTTCATTGCTAATGCCTGAATTGTGTCCCCTGTTCTCTCACTAAGCATTTTATTGGCTAGGTTTTACTTTACTCAGAAGTTAATTGAACAGCTCACTGGTGGCTCATGTCTATCATTTTAGCTACTTGCGAAGAATGACATATGAAGATCAAAGTTCAAAGTCAGTCTAGGGAGAATAGTCTGTGAAACTCTTATCTTCAATTAACCAGCCAAGAACTAGAAGCGCAGGCATGGCTCTGAGCGAGAGGACAAGACACTGAGTTCAAGCCCCAGTACTGACACAAAACAACAACAAAAACTACTGACCAATCTTGGGCATTATCACCGACTTACCCGATACTTCTGTCTCCAACAAATTCTTTTTCAGTTTTTGCATTCTCTAAGTTCTTGTGCTCATGGAGTCAGGATCTGGTTTAGAGATCCTCCATGCTTGTCCCTGTCTAATCTAGCTAATCTAGCTCTTTTTTTTTTAATTTGTGAAAATACCATACCTAGTTCTTGTGGTACTTATTTGCCCCCTTATCATCCAACCTTGTATCAAGTTAATTTGTTTTTATAGTACCTGGCAAATAGAAAAAAGTTCATTCTAGAGATCAATCTAATATGATTTAGAAAGATTTTTCCCACCTGAAATAAACCATCAAGCTTTCTACATATGATATTCCTGTCAATGTGAAATTTCATCCTTTCCCTTGAGTAATAGCTGTTAACAGTTCCAACTCTGAAGTATTTGGAAAGCCTGTTTTCAATGATCCAATCATAAAAAGACCTGTAGAGACGTAGTTAACATAAATTTTCAGGATAGAATTATCTCACTGGCTTTTTAAAAATTAAAACCATCACACTGTTTTTTTTGTCTTGTTTTGTTTTGTTTCATTTTTTTCTGGTTTTGGGGCTTGAACTCAGAGCCTGGGCACTGTTCCTGAGCTTGTGTGCTCAAGGCTAGTGCTCTACCACTTGGAGCCACCACATTTTTTTTTTTTTGCTTAACTGGGTAGAAGAGTCTTACAAACTTATCTGTCCTGGCTGGCTTCAAATTGTGATGCTCAGATCTCAGCCTCCTGAAGAACTAGGATTACAGGCATGAGCCATCAGCGCCCACATGTTCTTTTGGTCTATTTTTAAAAATTAACGTGGGGGGCTGGGAAGGAGGCTCAGTGGTAGAGTGCTTGCCTCGCATGCATGAGGCCCTGGGTTTGGTTCCTCAGCACCACATAAGCAGAAAAAGGCCAGAAGTGGTGCTGTGGCTCAAGTGGTAGAGCGTTAGCCTTGAGCTGAAGAGCTGTGGGACAGCGCCCAGGCCCAGAGTTCAGGCCCCACAACTGATGGAAAAAAAGAATGTTTAAAAAGTACTAACTTGGAAGCGGGCTCACACCTGTAATCCTAGCGACTCAAGAGGCTGAGATCTGAGGCTCATGGTTCAAAGCCAGCCTGGGCACGAAAGTCCGTGAGACTCTGATCTCCAATAAACCACTCGAAATGGGAAGTGGCGCTGTGGCTCAAGTGGTAGAGCTCTAGCCTTGAGCTGAAGAGCTGAGGGACAGCGCCCAGGCCCAGAGTTCAAGCCCCACGACCAAAAGAAAAAAACAAACAAACTTGTACCTTATTTTCTCCAGACCCCTCTGAGTACCACCAGAGAAGACCTTTAGTCGTCAAATCGAGAGGCAGTGTTGCTTTGGAACTTGGGTTCCAGGCAATTGGTCCTCTGCGGGCTCCATGGCCAGAAGATAAACCTGGGCACCTTCGAGTCTGTAGAGTGTGTTTGTGCCGGTAGCAGGCGCTGCAGGCTGCAGGCCGCCCCGGGCTTCCCTCAAGACGCTGCGCCAGCCCTTTACTGGTGAGCCTGGCAAACCAAGTATTTGGTTAAAGCAGAGCAGTAGCTGTATTTGGGTCATTGCACTGGCAAGCTGGCGATTTCTTATTCAATAAGCTCAACGTTGGCTTTGCTCTTACCCTGAGTGAAGTTTGGGGATTTGGTTTGCTTACGTGAGAAGCTAGAGCTGCTTCAGGCTAGTGGCATCTCAATGATTATTTTCACACTGCATTAGGGCTTCATGCGATGCCAGTGGGAGAACTGTAAAGGGCCTGTGGAGGTCTAGAGCTCAGCTCCTTGCCTTTGCAGACGGAGGAACTAATGCCCAGAGGTTTCATCATCTATCTCAGCTAATACCCCGTGGCTGGCTGACGGGTCCCAGGAAAGAGTCCGAGCAGCACTCTGTGCCCTGAATAAGTATTACAGGACTTCGCACCCTGAAGAAGCCTTCGAGCCGCTAACACCTGCCTGGCGCTCAGCGCACGGATAGGAAATGATGTCTGCAAGGAGGTCGCCCAGCTCACTTCTCCTTTGTCACGACGCTCCTGTTCTGAAGACACGGAGGGAAGGCAGAACGCTACTAGATCCCAGTTATTCCCAGTATCTTTAAATAGTAGCAGGAGACCCACAATGAAGATGAGTGGAATCGTCTCAGGCTGTTTAAGGAAGTAGTTAAGGAAGATCAGGAAGTCACTGAAGAACACATGCATTTTGATTTTTTTGTGGTATTGGGGTTTGGATTCATGAACCATGTTTGCCAGGCAGGGGTCCTAGCATTTGAGCAATATCTCTATCACCTTTCGACCTTGGCTGTATTTGAGGTAAGGGTCTCAGGCTATGCTGGGGCCAGCCTGGGCTTGAGTCTTGCTACTCCTGCTTCCTCATGTTGTTGGTAGGACCTGCATAGACCATTGCCTCTGACCTTCCTAGTGCTCCTGTGGCTGGGATTACAAGTAGGTGCTGTGGCGCTCACACATTGGTTGAGAGATTCCAAGCTCTCTTAATGTTTATGCCCATGCTGGCCTTGAACTGTCATCATCTTTCTCTGCCAAGATGGCAGGCTCTATCTGCTGGAGATTTTATTTTTATTTTGATTGTAATTTGTAAATTAATTCACTTTAATGTGTGTTTCAGTCCTATACCTTCCCTTCTTTTGTTGTTTACAAAAAAGCTTCATACTTGTTCTTACCTTATCAGATTATCTGAATAGCACCACGATGTTGGTATTACAATTCTCACCTAACAGATGAAGCATCAGAGAGGGAGAGTGAATGGTGGTGGCCACGCCTGACTTAGCAGAGAACTACTGGAGCGTGGGTCTTCCCATCCCAGAACACATCTGCCCACGCCAACATTTACACTGTCTTAGAATTTAACACCAATACTGTCCTGGGGTTTTCAATTTTCTTATAGAACGAGTGGTTTATTGCATACCATATACACAAAGCAGACTAGTTTGAGAAAACAAAAAAAAACCAACACAGGGCTACTGTTGGAACTAACTTTGACAAATTTCCCAAGTCCTGTTTTGGTACTAAAAGAGTTTACCATTTGTCTATTCCACACCCCTGCCCAGACTTCCCAGAAGGGCTTCTTTGTTTAAGAGGGCATGTTGTTCACTGAGTTGAAACTGTAAAATGAAGCAGGAGCAATAATTCTTTTCAAATGCATGCATTTTACAAAAGATTTATCAAAAGAATCCTATAAATAATGCACAAACATTCTCTGTGCATTTCAAATAGGATTCAATTGACCCAAAATATTAGTCATCTTGCAATTAAATTTTTTACAATAAATTTAGTGCTTAATCTTTGTAGATCATAGTTTCTAATCTATTTAAAATGTCCTTTTGAAATGAGAAATCGAACCCTTTATGGACTTTTTGGCTTGTGGGGGGAGTTTTGGTTGTGTTTCTTGGTTTTCTTTCAACAAAATGTATCTGCTTTTGATTTTGTCTTTAAAAGCTAAGTAATCTCTCTATATATCTATATCTATATCCACCTGTTAAATGTAATTGTTTAAAACTAGGTATTTCTGTGTTTTCAGGACTGACATCTGATTCAGGCCTCATTTTCCCCCCCTTCCACACACTCTTCTTCCCTCTTTTCATACTCTTGTATTGGTTACAATAAACAGTTGCTTTTCAAAAAATAAAAATAGATAAAATGTTGATTTGGTCACCTTTGAGCAGCATTATGGGCCTCCTTCTCTGTTTTCAAAATTAGTGATGAGGAACGACGTCCGAAGGGAAGGGGGAAATGCATAAATACTTACTGAACTTGACTATGCAGTTCTGCAGCTACGTTGGAATTCCTGAAAGATGGAATGCTATCGACCCTGCTGTTGGCAAAGTCTTACCTGTTTTCATCCTTGTGGCCCAAGTACACGGCAGCATTTTCTGGCTCAGAGTATTTGCACAAGCATTATTTGATTTGTTAATTAGCTATTATTTTTTAAATTTGACATTACTACTCAAATTACATTTCTTGTTCCAGAAAAGGAAACATTTCTGACTTAAAAAAAAAAAAAACAACTCTTCAAATACTGGCTTGTTTATTCTTCACCCTTTGGAGGGTGGGGTAGGCAGGAGGATGGGGGTATTTGTGTGTGGTTACGATGCTGATATAGACCAGATGGCCCCATCGAGTCATACATATTCATGAGTGCGCTTATTTCATTATGTCATCCCCTGGGAAATCCTATACTTCAGCTTTTATAAGCTCGCATGGTTGTCAAATTGAGCAGTCAGAAGGCCCTCTGTCAAAACTGTGTTGTAAAATTTGTAGAAAAGTATGGGAAAAATCCTTCCCTTCGCTCTTTTGTCTTGACTTTTCATGGCCCAGACACCTGTTATTTTGATATGTGAGACAATGCCGTTGAGTGCAGGGACGTTAAATGTTGGTAGCTGAGCTGACATGGTCCGTTAATCAGATGGTGGTGTGTTAGGTGGAGAGTATCACGAAGCGCATTGTTTGCTAATTGTATAAGAGTCTCACGATGCAAATATCTTACAGTGTCTTCAAAGGTCATCCCAGACTGTCGCCATTAGTAGAAATGGAATGAATGGACTGATGGTTTGGGGGAAAAAATGTTCCTTATTAATTTCCCTGTGTGTTATGTGCTTCATCAAGACCCACAAATGACTGTGAACAGCACAGGTATTGTTTCCCCAATTCTGGGCCAAGCAAACATCTAAAAAGCCTTCAGTTTAATTGATGCTATCACTACATCTATTAAGTCCACATTCCTTTGCCTTAATCCATTTTTGTCTTCCCCCTTTGTTGCCTGACCTGAGAGAACTATTGATGCAGCAGGTCTGCTAAGGTCACCACTGTTTACTTACTAACCAGATAATATGATATTCTCTACTCTCAGTGTCTAAACAGGAATTTTAATTCCTGTATGAAATCTGCCCACCTGGGTCAAATGAGTCCTTTGTTTGCTTAAAATTTCTTAAGAGAATCACCATGATAGGATTAGAAATAATAGGAACAATAATATAAATTCACATCTATTAAACACTTACTAGTGTCAGGTATGACACTGTCTTGGAGAAGTGTTATAGTTTTGGTAGTATTCATATTTATATTATTATATTAAGGATGTATGTGCATACTGTGTGTGTATGCACGCACACACACACACACACACACACAGACACACAGAGGCTGTATGGGCAATGACGCCTAGTAGCATGGCAATACATCTAAATGGATAAATCTAAATAAATCTCAGGGATAATTCTAGCCTAGGAAGACATTTATTAAAACATTTTTCTGTTATTTTAAATATGTTTTAAGTTGCTACTATAAAGGTGATTGCAGGGTTACAGTTTCATAAGTCAGGTAAGGAGTACATCTCTTTTTGGACAATGTCACCCCTTCTGCACTCTCTCCTAGTTGTTTCTGTTTGTTTTTTAAAGAATTATGAAAATGCTCATTAAAAGATGTAGTTAGGGACAGCGCCCAGGCCCAGAGTTCAGGCCCCACGATCGGACCCAAAAAAAATAAAATAAAATAAAAGATGTAGTTAGATTAAATGCTTACTACATGAATGTGTGAGATAAAAAAAAACTGGAATATTTAGGAATTGCCAAGAAGCATCCTTTTCTGTGTCCTCCTAGAATTTTCTACCTTTGAACTGGTTGTGTGTGCATGATGAGCTTGTTCAGAGCCTCTGTTCCCTTCACACTTGCTTCTTGATTGGCTATCATATCACAGATGCCCTGCTCCAGGCCGACACACAGATTAGCCTCATTTCTGTGAACGTCTGTTTCCGTAAACCACAAAACAGGTGAGCTAGGTCCCTTTTGGTGGGCATCTGATCATCACAGATTTCTGCTATCATGTGTCAGACTTCAATGGCTAGAAACAATTCTCTTAAAGGAACTTCATTTTCTTATTGTAGGCCATATTCCTTGTTGGAGGTGTAGGATTGTGGTCCTCAGGGGCAGTTCAGTGTAATAGGAATTCACAGTTCACGTATCACCCAGGAATTCGTTACCATGACATTTATTAAGGCCCCACAATGCTAAGCCATGAGCCAGAATTCCTCAGGGTTGTGGTATGATGATTCAGAAGGAAAAGATGATGAACCGTTACCATTTGCTTTGTGGAGATTGCTCATTGAATAATTCCTCCCTGACTACTTTGAAAACCAATGAATAAGGAAGTATTTATTGATCACCTATGAAATGCCTAGTATGGTTACAGAGAAAAATCTAGGATTTTTTCAAAATGCTTTTATCTTAACTCACACTGTGAGCCTGCAGAGTTGGCAGAGATGACAAGATTTGTACCAGCCAGTGTTGATGGGTAAGGACTCAGTATTTGTGGTTTCAGAAGTAGGGTAGATATGCACACATCCAGATGATCACAATACTGAGGACACCCAGAGAACTTTAGGGAATGAGTTAAAAAAATATGGGATCTTTTTCTCATGAAGGATGAAAAAGACATCTTGTTAAAAGTTTTGTATATGGTGGGTACTTCCTACCTTCAAAAGTCATAGTAAAGATGGCTAAAAAATTTAGGGAACAATTTTATAGTTACCACAGAGCTTTACTCAAGTGACAAACTCCATCATAATACTTTTCCAATCTTAATGGAACTCAATTATACATTATAGATGAGCAGAAAACACATCATTTTAGCTTAAAAGATTTAAAAGAATATCACCAAGACTACTCATTCCCATGTTAAGAATGCTTTTCTGTGTCCACTAGTCACCTAGTCTAAGGAGTTTGTTTTGCTTTGTTGCTGGATGGGCCTTTTGGATCAGACTTTTTATTGTGGTGAGTAATTGTAGCCATTGTGTATTGATAGCGAGCACCAAGCTACAGGCTTTTGGTAGATTAAAACAAAATCTTCCAGCAGGACCTTGTGAAGAGTTTAGAACAATACTGACTCTGACAGCTATGAAGTGGCTAAGAGAGGGTTCCACTCTTGGCTTGGCCCTAAAACCCCTGGTAATTCTCACCTAATCTTCAGTGTTTGCATTGTCTCCGTGACACTTAATTTCTTAGTTTTTTTTCCCTTAAACCAACCTATTATTCATACCTGCTATTTATCCTAAGCATTTTGCACCATAAAACTAATTGTACTGGTAGTATTGTTTTCAAATACAGAATCAAATAAATAATCTTTTTTTTTGCACGGGGGTGGGGTGGGGGGGTGGGGGGTAGGGGGGAGGTCTGGTCGTGGGGCCTGAACTCTGGGCCTGGGCGCTGTCCCTCAGCTCTTCAGCTCAAGGCTAGTGCTCTACCACTTGAGCCACACTACCACTTCGGCTTTTTTCTTTTTGCTTATGTGGTGCTGAGGAATCGAATCCAGGGCCTCAGGCATGCAAGGCAAGCGCTCTACCACTGAGCCACCTTCCCAGCCCTGATATCTGGGTATCTTCTCTGGGTAAATGTTTATTAGAGATATGTATTTCCTTCCAAAGGACAGAGATGTATAAAATCAGATTTGCATTTCAATCATAATTAGCATGGTTTGTGTCAGGAGGAGACACTGAAGACTAAAGGGTCTAAGGTGCTACTAACTGAACTGAATGCAACAAGAAATAATGCTTTTAGAGGTGATCATCACAAATATAACTTGACGATTAAAGTTGTCATCTGTCTGAAAATACCAGAATTTGCCCTTGGCAGCAAAATCTTGCCACATAGGATATTTTTTCAACTGATTATTCTGGCTTTCTTTAAAGAGTAACTTCTATGAAGATGCATATGTTTCATGGTTTGGATAAGTTGGTGCAAAGGATTTAAACTCATGCATTCACTGATCATTATAATTATTAACATTATGGACATGAACAGGATATTCATGTTGCTTTAGGGTTTTGCTCATTCTAGGTAATCAAGGGGTTAAGTGTGAGTTACAGAACAAAATAGCTAATCAGAAGCAGCAATTGCCAAATGCAGGTTGTATGCTGGCTTGTAATCAAACCTATTTTTCTCTTTCTACCTCGCATGGAAAGATTAGCTGAGACATTCATAATAATTTATCAAAGCTGCTCTTTCAGAAAATTAATCTTAAGGACTTTTCAATGGACAAAAATTAAAATGAATTAGAGAGAACAGAAAAAAGTATTTTTCACAACGTATGGGACTCTTAGTTAGGACCAAGTCCTTGTTGCTAATTCTCAACAGGGAAGCTCACTCATTCATGCAGCACAGGCAAAATAGGAAACATTTCGTTCCTTTTGTTTCTGTAACTGAAGGAAAAGGCAAGGTTCTTCAGTGATTACCTCAGCATCCTGAGAAGATAGGTACTATCAAGTTTATTTTCTCAGTCAGTTGCAGATGGATACAAAATCTTACATTACTTGGCTCTGTTTTAAAATAGTGTACTTAGCTTCCTACTGAAGCACGGAGTCAGTATTTATAGTCAAGGCCTGAGACTTTGCAGCTCAAGTCCTCAACGCACCAGACACAATAGCACAATAGTTTTAGGAGGTATCAGGAACAAAATAAGATTACCTAATTTTGTTCTCAGTGTACCCAGTTTTATATTTGGGGAAGAGGACAGGGAAAACTGGCCTCTTAAATCTGTATCCAGGTCTGGGAAGGTGGCTCAGTGGTAGAGTGCTTGCCTCGCATGCATGAGGCCCTGGGTTCGATTCCTCAGCACCACATAAGCAGAAAAAAGCCAGAAGTGATGCTGTTGCTCAAGTGGTAGAGCCGAGGGACAATGCCCAGGCCCAGAGTTCAGGCCCCATGACCACCACCAACAACAAAAAACGGAAAACAACCTCTATCCAAAGAGAGTCTAGTACTATGATAATAAAATGTAAATATCATAAGATTGAGACTCACTTCTGACATGGTTTTATGGAAAGACAAGTTCTTGCGTCCTCTGACTTTACATTAGATCCTGTTTCACAGGGTATTTTTCAGTGAGGGGGTGGGGCAGCATCAAGAGAGCCTGCTGGGAATTTTCCCAATGAAACCACAGACCTGAGAGTAGAGTGCATTCCTTCTTTCGAATTGTGAATTTGTTACTGGACATTGAGACACAAAGTAAAGCATTTCTTGTTACTTTATGATAAGAAAAGATAGATACTTCAAAATGAGGAAGGTTATTTTTGTTGTGTTTCACGGAGGACATCATGTTATTTCAGCAGGCATCAAGGTTAAACCAGTCTGAGACCTGGGTGCCATTTGGCTTTTTAAATTGTTATTTCATCTAAAAAAAAAAAAACCTGGTGAAGCAGGTAGACTGTGGAGTCAGGAACCTGGGTTCAATTCGAGGCTTATCACCATTTAGCTGGAAAGTCAGTGGCAAGTGAATTAATTTTTCAAGGCTTCAGTTTTATCACTGTGGAAAGGGAAATAATAATCACATGACATAGATAAAGATGAAAGAGATCATGATTGTGGTAAGATATTCTGTTAATTTTACCTGGACTTAAATGCTGTCATTAGATTCTGTCCAGCGAGACAGACTGATGAGTTTTGCATAGTCAATAGGAAATAAAGAGAAGGCAACAAACAAACAACAATAAAAAAACCCAACTGCTCTTGTCTGTCAGAAGTATGAACAAAAGACATGCTACCTATGCTTTCACGAACGGCTCTGTTGCTTAGTGATCTTCAGTGTGGCTGACAAAAATACATTGTTGGAACATAGGTTGCCAATCTGGAAATTAATCCTTTTGTTAATAATTGGCAGGAGGGTGACTTTTACACCTGTCCACAGTAATAGCTGATGAATGGCTCTGAGATTGAGCAGGAGAGACTGCTTCTTGGATAGAATGCAAAAACTAGCAATCCGTTTGACCAACAAGGAAACAACTGCACAGTGCATAGCAGAATGGTGAGAATGGGACAAACACAGAATAAATGTTCCTTTCTTTTCTCTCTGGACTCTGGTTTCTCATTGGAATCCTTGAGGATGCTGGGCCCATCCTTCTTCTATCCCAGGTGATCCATTGCCCTGCTAGACTGAAAGTCCTTTGAAAGGCATCACATTAGAGTTTACTAATGACAGAAGTTCTTACCTTCTCCTTACCAATCTCTTAGTGTATAGCACACATGCATCTGGTGCTTAGTGATGTTAGAGAGTTGAAACTAAATTCTTGTCGAGCAATCACGTCTCGACAAGAGACCTGTAGTCCTAGCTATTCAGGAGTCTGAGATCTGAGGATTGTGGTTCAAAGCCAGCCTGGGCAGGAAAATCTGTGAGACTCTTATCTCCAAATAATCACTCAAAAGCTGGAAGTAGAGTTGTGCCTCAAGTGGTAGAGCACTAACTTTGAGCAAAAAAGCTGAGTGAGAATGTAAGGCTCTGAGTTCAAGCCACAGTATTGGCACAAAACTAAACAATTAAAAAAGAAAAGAAGGTTAAAATAAAAGAAAGAGAAAATAATTGTTGTTAGGATGTGACTCTTCTGTCTTTTGTCTTTTATGTTTCAATGAAAGGACAGAACTTGCTTCTTTGAGAAAGACTACTAGAGGGCATTTAATTCATCAGCAGTGGCCTAATGTGGTCAACTTGTAAATCCCTGTAGATTGGCTCTGCACCGTGGACTGGCAATAATAATCTTCATGATACCCTAATTGTGCTTCTTTACTACTTTTTCCCTCAAAAAGCTTCTCAATTTGCTGGAGAAGCTCTTGACTTGATTGCAAATTAAAATTCTTGGAGGGGATTCTTGGCTCCAATGATTTTTTTTCCCAATGACTTCAGTGTCCACGAGGATTTTAAATGATTGCTAGTGCTCTCAGTATCTATAAATGTGAAATGATCAGGATGACCGTTCCCTGAAAAGAGAATGGGAAACATACTGTATTTTTTTTCTTTTTTGGTGTTTTTGTAGGCAATACGATGAACAGTCAGTAATTTGCTACAGGGTCCATTTAGAGAAAAGCCCAGGTCACAGCAAGTCAGGAGATATACTCCAACTATGGCTTTTTAGCCATTTAGAAGCATTTCAGTGCAAGTCATTAAAGGGTTCGTAGAGCCTTAAAGCCTGTAAGAACTAAGTTCTTAATAGAGGACAAAGTGTGACCTTTACTTTGAGGTAGTGATATCATGCTGAGAAGTGGGAAAGCCCAGAGAAATGGGAAGCAGAAATAAACGAACTCGTGTGTGTGTGTGTGTGTGTGTGTGTGTGTGTGTTTATGCTAGTCCTGGGGCTTGTATTCAGGGCCTGGGCACTGTCCCTGGGCTTTTGTGCTCAAGGCTGGTGCTCTATTACTTGAGCCACTGCTCCATGTCTGACTTTCTGGTGATTAATTGGAGAAGAATCTCATGGACTTTCATGCTGGGCTGGCTTTGAACCAAGATCTTTGCATCTCAGCCTCCCGGGTAGGTAGGATTACAGGTGTGAGCCACAAATGCCTGGCAAAAAGAACTTGCAAAGGTTACAATTGCACCCCTTCGGCCCCACCCTCTTTTGTTTTCATTTTTCTTCTCATAAGTCAACATAGCAGTGAAGAGCAGGGGCTCGTGAACAGCCATCTTCATTAGAATCAGATGAGGTGTTCATTATGCATCTTCATTCCTGACCATGACACCACTAATTCAGGGGAATCTCCACATGTGTTAACTAACTTTTCCAAGAACTCTTATGTACTTTAAGTTCATAAATAAGCTGGGCCTGAGTATTGAGAGTCAGGGAAGCAAAGTCAGGTCCAATTACTATCTTTTTTTTGTCTTGGTATTGAGACTTGAACTCAGGGCACATTCCCTCCAGTTTTTTGTTTTGCTAAAGGCTGGTGCTTGAGCCACACCTCCATTTGTGCCTTTTTGCTAGTTCATTGGAGTTGAGAGCCTCTCACCATTGTCTACATGGGCTGGTTTAGAATCAGAATCCTCAGATCTCAGCTCCTGTTAGCTAGGATTACAGGGGTGAGTCAGCAGGACCTAGCTCTCATGACTATGTTTGAACACCTTTTCTCAAGGCCTATTTTATGTTTGTAAGTCATTAGTGGAAACCTTACTGTAGAAGATGTCTCATTTTCTCCAACTTGAAGGACTGAGGCTCTCAGTTCTGGGAAACTCAGGAAGGACGGGACACGGGCCTCCTTGGCTGTCATGTTCATCCTTCTCAGGTAAAGCGATACAACCAAGTCACAGCCCATGGAGAAGGATCGAACAGCAGCTTTAGTCTTCATCATGTACGGCATCTCCTTGGCTCCTCTGTAACTGAGATCATTCGTGATTTCATTGTGAGATGGCCCATTCCTTTATCCCTAATGGAGAAAATGCGTTTTCTAGAGCACGTAAATCACAGCCCCTCTCCCTGCACTGACACTGATGTAACCACATTTAATGCCGATCTCCTGCTTAATATGTTTTTAAAAGCTGTAAGAGAATGTAAATGTGTATGCCCAAATCAATTCCTGTCATTCCATAAGGCTGCTAACAGGCTTCATTCCCAAATTATATTCCTCTCTATCCAAGTGTAATGTGTAAGGCCATGAAATTACTTACCCTTGGTTGAAAAAAAAATATGGTTTATTGACATGTTTTGGTGGATGCTGTAACACAATTTCCCTGCTTTCTAGGCACTATTCAGGCTTCTTAAATTCAATTTTAAGCCATTTTTGCATACACAATCTATCAAATAAAACCCAGGAACTTAGTGATAAAATGCCAGCTACTATCTGGGGATGAGATGACTTGGTTTTGTTTTGTGCCCGTACTGGAGCTTGAACACAGCACCTTGCACTGTTGCTTGACTTGGAGTGGGGAAAAAAAACAACCTCAAAGCAACTTTCTCCTCATGTTTACAGGTCCCCTGTGAGCAAGAGCTCAGTAAAGAAAGACCCATGTGTGATGAATAGATCGCATCTGTGAAAGCTGGGTACAAGTGACACAGAAAATTGCCTGAAGGTCACTAATGTGTCCCCAGGTGAAGAGCCAGGAAGAGTGAGGAAGAGAATGTCAAACAGCCAGACATGTGTTAAATGCGTTAAACAAAAAACAAAACAACAAAAAAATAAAGGGAAGAGTAGGAATCCTCAAGGATGTGTCAAAGTGGAGATGGAGAGTGCTGGTATAATTGAGTTTCAATGTGGGGAAGGCAGAAAGGACACCCTAAAACTATCCATGACCTGAAAGACAGAGGCTGGGAATGGGGTGTGATGCACCTTGGCAAAAGAAACTTCGCAGGTGCAATCAAGCTTTGCAATAAGGAAATGATCCTGGAGTGATTTCACCTGGTTCCCTCTGCTCACACGCGCTCTCGCGAGAACTGACCGGGAAGAAGCCAGAGCTCATGGAAGAAGAATCCAAACTTAAGAAGGATTTGACCCACCAGGACTGACAGGTGGCCAGAAACCAGAGATGTAGAAGCCCCGGGGAGCTGAGAACCGCCCTTGGCCAACAGCTAGCAAGAACAAATAGAGGCTTGGAACTGCATTCTGCCAAGAATCTAAGTGAGCTGGAATCAGGTGCTGGGGGGAGGAGGGGCAGATCTTCTGAGACCTTGCTTTTGGCTTTATAGGACTCAGAGCAGAGAAACTCATCCTTCACCTCCACCCAGGACTTCTGCCCTACAGAACTGCAAGTCAGTAGTGTAAACTGGTAAACTCGTGTTCATCTTTTATGCAAGCAACAGAAACCAGAGCGAGAGGCAGTAAGGCTACTGCGGGAACACCGACAGGCCTGGGGAGACAGGCAGCAATGAGCGCTCATGCTCATGGGCAGGTAGAAGTTCAAACCCCAGCTCTGACACTAACTAGCTGTGTGATTTGTACTCAGGACCACCAGGCCTTTCTAAAGTCTGGCTGTTTCCTGTACACGCTGGAAACCCCAACACACCAATGAGGCTTCAATGAGGTAACGAATGTCTGGCACTCAAACATCACACAGCTGTCTCTTGTCCCTGAAGACTAAGGACAAGGGCCAGTGGACAGAATTTATAGGAGGAGGGCCACAAAGTAGCACCGTCCATATGGAAAGCCTGGGCCAAACCCAGGCCTGGAGATAAGGGAGATGTACTCCGAAGCAGGTGAGGAGCAAATGGTCAACCCGAGATCACACAGAGCTCTGGGGATAGTGTGGATGCTGACTGGGCAGGTGGAAGGGGAATGAAGCTGTGCTTCTAACAAAGCCGAAGGCCCTGATGGATTGTGGATCCTACTTTGGAGTAGCAAAGGGTCAGAGTGCACAGGCAAAGAAAGCCCTCATTCCGTCTCCCGTCATCAGAGGTTCAAGAGGAAACAGATGAACCCTCTGCCCGGCTGTGGCTCTCTTACCCAAGGTCTCCCTTCTCTTGTGCACATTCTTGCCCCTGGAATGGGCCCGCTGGACGCTCCTGTGCACTGTCAGAAGCACCTGGCAAAGCCCTTCCCTGCCTCCTCTGGCTTCAGTTCTCAGAAAGCTCATGCAGGGGAGCTGTTGGCCACAGGACTTCAGCAAGCAGGTGTGGTGGAAGATGAGACCATCCTATCTGCTGCATCCTGGGGACCAGATGGGACAGCGCCAAGGAACCGGGTAGGACTCTTTGTGACGATCTTTTTATCTGGAATGTAAGGGCTTGGCTGTGTGGGTCCATGGTGTCTCTCTGCCTCCTTCCAATCATTTCATTGAAGAGCCTTACAGGCATATATGGCCTTTTGCATTCTGGTTCGAACTCTAATATGTAAGCTTGTCTGCTGTCTCTGGGGTCTTAGCATAGAAGACATCATCTTCATAAGGAAATGTGGTGGTTACCACCTTAGGAGGACAAAGATTTTTGAGTCTGGCAGGTAAGCCACGGCCTCTTGTCTGAAGAGCCAGAATGCTGTCCCAAACGCTAGGTTCAGACACGTGTGCTTAAGGTTCCTCATGGCAGATACGCATCAGGTCAGGGCTCTCTGTAGGCCCAGGAAGCGTTGGAGGCACGATCAACTTGACCTGAAATGACCCTGGCCTTCAAGGAAAGCGGCTTTTAAGGAGTTGGAGGAGGTGCGGGTGAGGCGAACACCTGGAGGTGATTTGAGCAGTTGATAGGTATTTTTATAACTTGAAAAATGAGTGATAACAATGAAAGGAATACAGATGGTGGGCGGCATTCTTGGGAAGGGGCTTTCACTCCGACACAGCGTTTTCTGTATTTCCCTATAGTGTGTTCCCAGTTGGCATATGTACATATTTGACCAGTTGCTCTCAGTGGTTGCATATCTATTTCATTGGAAACATCACTCCCCCGGTTATTGGTCATGGCGTTTCAGTGTCTGTATCCCGTCTGATTGTTTCAGTATTTTCCACTTTATGATTATATGAGCTTGTGTTTGAATTACTCATTGTTTTGACTATGTAGTTCCCACGTAGTGAACATCTTTATGATGCTCTTTTAAAAAAGTTATTTCTTCAGATGATTTCCCCATATTTGAGTGACTAAGTAGGTCTAGGTGGGTGACATTTTTCAAAACATAAAAATTGTATTTTCCAAAAGGATTGCTCAAAACCCATACTGTTTTACCCTGGTTTGATCATCTTGCCTATGTCCTGTCTTTACATAAATAACGCTGGCTAACTATTTTGTTGTGTCACTGTGTTCTATTTGCATTTTCTTTTAAAAAAATGTCTGTTCACAGCCTTTCTGCTCTGATCAGTGTCAAAACAACCTCCTCCCTCTCCTAGGCAGAATCATCTACAAAGAATTATCTAAGTGGTGTCACTTGCTAAGGCTTTCCCCTTTCCTAAAGGAATCTTAGAATTATCACCACTGTCTTCATCTTTAAAGAGTTCAAAGTCCATGAGACTCTTATCTCCAATAAACCACTAGAAAACCGGAAGTGGTGCTGTGGCTCAAGCGGTAGAGCGCTCGCCTTGAGCTGAAGAGCTGAGGGACAGTGCCCAGACCCAGAGTTCAAGCCCCATGACCAAAAATAAATAAATAAATAAAGAGTTCATACTAGGTAAATACAAACACCAGCAGATCAGTTCTCTTTCCTGAAGGTGTATTCCTTGATTTCTTTGTGATCTCTTTTCCTAATCAAACATAATTTTATGTCCTGTTTGTATTCCTTGTGAAGGCCTTAATATTTCAGGTGTTTGGTTGCAACTGGGAATTAGATATATTTGTGGCTCACTTGTGTCAGTAGTGTAAAACATATTGAATCTTATATATGTTATCATTTTCCAAAGTGCTGCTTTTGAAAATTTTACAGGATTAAACTGATGAATAAAATTGCATGTATTTAAAGTACACAATTTAACAAATATATATAAATATAAAATCATGACTAACCTAATCAAATTAATTAACACATCCATCTCCATTTACTGTTTTTACATGTCCTCACCACACACGTGAGAACATGTAAAACCTGATTTTAACATCCTTTGATAAAGCACATATTGTTAACTATAGTCACCACCCTGCACCAGCGATTTCCAGAACTTAATTACCACAAAGTTTGTACTGTTTGACCAGAGTCTGCTCATTTTCCTGGAAAGCGCCAGTCTCTCTGCTCTTTGGAGTTGAATTATCAGGCACATGTGTCATCAGGTGTGACCATTTCTGTGTTTGATGCATGCATGTTATCACAAATGGCAGCATTTCTTTCTCTGTGGCGAGTATATCCTGAATTATAATATTCCCCAATACTTACCTGTCACAATTTCTTTACTCATTTATCCAGAGGGATGTAATTATCTTTTTGAGATGAGTATTCATCCAGAAAGGTGTATTTCCTTCGGGTATGCAGACAGAGGAGGGATTGCTCATAGCTATGGTGGTTTTGTTGTAAACTTGTCTGCGGTGACTGAGCCAATTTACATTCTCATCCCCAAAGTGTACAAGGCTCATTTCTCCTCTGATGATAGTGCTTACTTTCCTCTTTCAGAGACTAGGATAGTATCATTCATGGCTAATTTTATCTCATATTTATTAAGTTTTTGGTTATATATTATATTAAAGCTCAGGAAATTATAAAAATGGTCGAAGGTCTATTTGTTTAGCTCTTATTTCTTTTAATCTCTCCTTTATATGACCGCTGGGTTGAGACCGTCTATCTACCTGATTGTATCCCTTTGTGTCTAGGCTGGAGTATTTTTATTAAAGATGTAGTTTACATAATCATAAATCCTTCAGAATTAGGACTAAATGCATTGATATGAAATGCTGTGACCATAGATTTTATACAATTATTTTACAATACTATACAGTGTTACTTCTTGTAGCACAAAGTTTCAATTGTCAGCTTTTATTTTACTTGGCAATGTTTTATTTAATTTTTTAAAAATGACCTTTAAGAGGCTGGGAAGGCGGCTCAGTGGTAGAGTGCTTGCCTACCATGCATGAGGCCCTGGGTTCGATTCCTCAGCACCACATAAGCAGAAAAAGCCGGAAGTGGCGCTGTAGCTCAAGTGGTAGAGCACTAGGCTTGAGCTGAAGAGCTGAAGAACAGCGCCCAGGCCCAGAGTTCCGCCCCCATGACTGACAAAAAAAATGACCTTTAAATAGTTAGACAAAGAGGTTTCAATTTAACATATCCGTCAGTATGCAATGCATCGTGATCCAGTCTCCCTTCTATCATTTTCTCTCCATCTATGGTCTCTCCACTGGTCTCCTCAAGTTCCTGCCTGATCCACTAAGTTCTAGTGCTTACTCTTTCCAGTTTCTAGTGGTGCAGGTATTACATTAAGGTCTTTGACCACCCCTTAGAATTGATATTGGTTCAAAGTGGCAGTTTCTGACTGGGTGTCCAGATGGATGTGCAGTTTCCCCAGCACTGGACTATTTTGTTGTTTTCCACTAACATGTTTTTGGCTCTTTGTCAACTATCAGATGACTGTAGGTGTGGGGATTCATTTCTATTCATCTATTCTGTTCCAATGACCTTTTTGTCCATTTTTGTACCAGTTCCCAAGCAGGTTTTTTTTGGAACTATGGATCTGCAGTAAAGTTTGGATGTCTATAAATTTGTTACCTTTTATTATTGATGATTTTAGATAATAAGATTTAAATTAGAGCAGATTGTAGGGATATGACTTAAAAATAACTTTTGGGAAACTAGTACAGATTCTGATCTCCCTTTATAAATTTTTCTTTCCACTATGGATTTGTTAATGAAAGGGACCATTGGTGTGGCCAGGAGCACCAGTAATGCCAGCGATGGCAATAACCCTGATAACACCAACTCTCATGAGCTCCCGGGAGCCATCATCAGTTCTAGGACTGGGATGGAAACACGTCCGTGACCTTACTTTCTTGTTAAAACTCTCTTCTTGAAGTGTGTGAATTTCGTAAAACTGTAGCTAGAGATGGCAATCTTGCCTCACACTTCCTAAACCAAGAGCTGTGCTATCCCAGCTATAATTCTTCTTGTGAGATATTGAACTTTATTATTCTAATTCGAGAGGAGTTGGAGGAGGGAGAAGGTATACAATGTATAGAAGGCTTTCAGGAGCTAGAGAAACAATAGCAAAAGCCCACTTAGAGAAGATCTCTATTGACACTTGTATCTGTTTGTTACTATAGATGCTTTGAGTCAGCTTTAAGACCAAATTGTTCGGGTAACTGACTCCATTGTGTGAAATCTTCAGGGATGCAATATGTGTGCCTGAATTTATTAAATTACTTCTATGGGTTTAAGTGATTTAATGAAAAGTGAATTTCTGAGAAAAAAGGTGTCTGATAATAAATATGAGATACTTTCCACCTGCTTCTGATATATGACCCAGTGGTAGTTCTATTCATTTATGCAAAAGATGAATTGCTATCATATGCCAGTAGGAAACTTAAACTGGATTTTGTGAATGGTAATCAGAGAAAGTAGGGCAGGGTCACTTGAAATTCCTCTCAAAGATTGCCTCATCTAAAGTGAAAATTTCAAAGGTAGAAGCAAGGACTTGGGCAGTTAAAAAGAGAGGAAACCTTATGGATAGAGACAGGTTGAACTACAAGGAAGTTCCGTGATATTAATTGTTTATTCCAACAGAAGGAAAATTAAGAATTTTGAGACTCAATGCCATTATTTAGAGAGACTATTTGTTGCCTTGACTATTCTTACTTTTGTAATTTGGGAAGCCTCATCATGGAAACCTGTGGAAGGACCTCAGTTGTTCTGGTATGGATTATGGAAAAGTGTATTCATTCTACCAACAAATATTTCCATCCTTACAGTGTTCCAGGCACTAACCTTATCACTGGTGGAGCAATGAAAACCAGGATAAGACCAAGATGGCACCCTTGTAGTTAAGAGTTCTCCTTGGGGAAATGGATAGTGAGCATATGAAGTATGATTGTTGGTAGTAATACATGCTGTGAAGAAAATAAGAATCTGATAGGAACTAGATTGGGAGCCAGATGGGCCCTCTGATGAAAACACTTTGGAGTTTTGTGGCTGCCAGTGATAGGTCTGTTCTCATAGAGCGACCCATCTTCTCCTGTCCATTCTGCCATGCTATTGGTGCTGAGGACTCTGGCTTCCTCAAATCCAAAGTATGGTTTCTAGCCAGTCAAAGCACATTATGATAATGATGTGTGTGGGAGTACTGGGACTTAGGGTCAGGATGCTCTTTCTTAGCTCTTTTACTCAAAGCAGGTGCTCTACCACTTGAGCCACTGCTCCGTTTTTGGCTTTTTGGTGGTTAATTGGAGATAAGAGTCTCATGGACTTTTCTTTTTTCTTTTTGTTGGATGTGGGGGCTTGAACTCAGGGCCTAAGCACTGTCCCTGAGCTTTTTGTGCTCAAGGTTAGCACTCTACCACTTTGAGCCACAGCCCCACTTGCAGTTTTCGAATGGTTAATTGGAGATAAGAGTCTCACAGACTGTCCTGCCTGGGCTGGCTTTGAACAGCCATCCTCAGATTTCAGCCTTCCTGTGTAGCTAGGATTACAGGCGTGTATCAGAAGCACCCATTGACATGGACTGGGCTGGCTTTGAAACGTGATCTCAGTTTCCTGGGTAGCTAGAATTTACAGGCATGAGCCACAGGTGCCCAGCTAATGGCACATTAATCTATCTTCTGGTGCTTTGGGTCAACACATATTCTTCCTATGGGTTCTTACACCTGCATGTGCACACACACACATGCACACCTATGCACACACACACTTACAAAATAGACTCAAGTGGAAAAGCAGCCTTGTACCAATATGGCTAAACCTTGAAAGGTAATATAGCCGGAGTGATATATATTCACCAATTCTGTGTGTAATAAATGACACATTTATTTCCCTCGGTGGTTCTCAGAGCTTCTGAGGGCCTAGTTCGGCTGGGGCTGCTGGCAAGTTTCATCTCAATCACTACTGCGACTTCGTGTCTCTTGACTCTGGCTGAAAGTCTCAGAGTCCTGTATTTTCTGCCTTGTGGCCTCCAGTCTTCTTTATGAAGCCTCTGCCTCTACCATCCACCCCCCCCCCACTTGGTACCCTCCCCTTTCAAGGAGGAATGGCCCCTCTCCTGTGCTCTTCCCTCTCACCCTGCCCCATCTTCTTAGGTTCTCCTCATTAGCATAATCCCTCTTTCTGTTCAGGTTTCTGGTTTTTTAAAGCTTTCCTGAGAACCAAAGCCAGCTACTGCTTTCACACAGAAGCATAAATTGCCCTTGAGACACACAGAGAAAAACCTCCCGCTGCCCTCTCATAATGGGGCAGGAAAACACTGCAGAAAGAGTTAGACACAAATTAATAATTTAAAACAGATCCTATCAGGAGCATAAAAATTCTAAACTGCTTTCCCGTTACCGAATCTTCTGTCAAAAAATAAAAAATGAAAGCAGACCTTTGATGAGCGGTGCTGTGTGGCTTAACTCTGCATGCTTGGGATCTCTGAATTTTCCCTCCCTTGGGTCCGTGCATCCCTGCTGGAGAAATAGGAATAGACATTCTCACTTGACTCTTAACCACCTTATGAGATTCGCTGTTATCTCTCTTCCTAGGAGGATGGTGGAAAATAAATATAGTAAATTAAAAATAATTTCAGATTTTGGCAGTGTGAAATCTCAGTGTATTCTTGTAGCAGGTATTCGTGTTGAATGTGTACTGTCATCTTTTCTGTACAAGAACTCTTTGCACCAGGAATGTTATCCAAATGAGGAAAATATTTATTTAATTAGTTAAGGGTTTCAATTCAACATGTCAATTTACAGTTAACCCATTTTAAAATCAATGCCACCCTTTCTATTATTCTCCCCACCTTATTTCTCCCAACTTGTCTCACCTTCTCAAGATACCTGGTTCCAGTTCACATTTTACATGGAATAGTATTGTAGATTTGATTGAGGAAGCCCATTGAAGATTCCAGAATGATCTAGAAGTTCACATTTTCCCTGGTTAAAAAAATGACTTCGATTAACAAGAACCAATTCTTAGTTTTTGAACTCTTTTTCTTGCTCATGGTTTTGCATTAAAATGATATTTTGGGGAATAGCTGTTCGATATCTGTTGCTGGAACATTTTTTTTCCTTTTTTTTTAAAATGAAGTTTGGAGAAAAGATTTATTTTCTCCTCTGGGTTTCTTCTACGTTGCTAACACTGTCCACCACCACCTTCCCTCGTTCCTGTAGTGAGAAGTCTTTCCAATGTGATAACTAATTCATTAATTAATCAATTAACTCATGCATGGCCCTTCTTAAAGATGGATGAGAGGGCTCCCAGCTTGGTTAGTCATTTCCCAAAGATAGTTCCTTCCAAGAGGGAGCAGAGTACTTGCCGGACCCAAGTACGCGTGCTGAAGTCAGTACATACATTGTCTATGCCTTTTTTAAAAGCAGAATTGCCTGTTTCTTTGGCTCACCAAGCATTTGAGGCGTCTCATTCATTCTGCAGTGGATAACCAGGACAGTATAGAAGGTCTGTGTACATCCTTGAGCCAAATCTACCTTGAACCACAGTGACCATCACTGAGAGACCATTACTTGGGATCTGAGTGGTGTGAAATTATATCTATATCTATATCTGTCTGTGTGTGTGTGTGTCTGTCTATCTTACTGGTTCTATTGCATATGGCTTTTGATAATAAGAGAGATTCTACAGGAGGCTAGATATTCAAGAATGGCTTCTGAGATTTCTGGAATCTGGGTTAGATCTGGAGGCCAGTCATTCTATTTCTCCTACCAAAGAGAGCACTGATATTCCATAGCCTGAACGGCTGATAGAGACACACACAATAGGGGTAGTGGGTACGAGTGAACCACTCAAGGGACGCAGGGAGCGAGTTAATGCCCTCTGTACAAGTTTATTTTATGTCCCTTTTCAACAGATTAGCGATCTATTGATTTCATTATAATAATTTTCTGGTTCAAGGGAGACCATTATAAGCAAGCAAGGACCTAGGTACTTGACAAGCATTTTTTTAATGGATGGCTTTTCATGGCTATTTACCATGGCACTGAGCAAAGTAGTGGGAGAGAGGGACGAGCTGGGGACTTGGTTACCCTGCAACCATCACTGCATAAAGGTCCTAAAATTTCTAGTTGTGCTTGAAGGTGACCTTTACCTCCTGTAGCCACAGAGCTGCAACTGCTGAAAATTAAATGCAGAGCCTAATTTTGCAATTATTACAGCCCAAGTCGACCTCCTACCCTAAATGTCTAGCAATGAAGGCCTGGGTAACATAAAGTAGGATCCTACAGGGGGTTGAGCACTGAGCTCCTAAATTCTGAATTTTCTTTTTTGGTGCAGGTCCTGGGGCTTGAACTCAGGGCCTGAGTGCTGTCCCTGAGCCTCGTTGTGCTCAAGGCTAATACTCTACCACTTTAGCACAGTCTTTTACTAAGTAATTTATTGGTAAGAAAGTCTCACGGACTTTCCTGCATGGGCTGGCTTTAAACCATGATCCTCAGATCTCAGCCTCCTGAGTAGCTAGGATGACAGGCGTGAACCACTGGCACCACTGCCTGGCTAAGAACACATCTTTCTATTAGACAAAGCAGCCCAATAAAAGGAGATCTAGGGAATGGGGAAGTATTTCCCCACGTCTAGAATCTCCCAGCCCCCCACATTCTCAGTTGCACACAGCGCCAGAGCAGGTACCACAGAAGAGGTGCATTGCTTCAATCTCTTGAAAGAAGAAGTCTACTGGGACTTTTCTCCAAGGAGGCTTATTTATGTATTTCTGTCCAAGCTCTCTACCCGAGACATAGCCTAATGTATGTCTTTGAAGTTCATCCATCAATGACAGTTGTCCTCTTTAGGGTAGAATAAGCAGCAGAAGAGAGAATTCAGGAAGAGCTCTGTGTACCACAGGGACAAAAAGTGGGTCAAACTGTGATTTCGAAAGCATCTTTCAGTTGAAAATCTGTGAATCATAGTCTAAGCTTTGAAGGCCCCTGGGGCACATGAAAGAAAAATAATTCTGTTCTTCGCTCAGTGGTCAGTGCAAGCCTGAGAACGATCACCTTTGTTTCATGTAGTGTGTTGCAAGGTAGAATGGAATTTAAATTTGCTGGAACAGGATGGACTGTTAGAAGTCCAAGACCTATTAACATCCTTTAATATTGTAAAATCAACTTGGAATCAGCAGACAGCTTTACATCCAACTTGGCATCAATGTGTATGCATATATATTTATGCACCTGTGTGTGTGTGTGTAACATACAGAGATTCCCTTTTCTAAAATGTTTGTGGCTAGAAGCGTTTCATATTTACATTTCCCCCCAGATTTTGAAATATTTGCATACATTTTATTGGTTGAGTCTCCCTGGTCCAGAAATACAGATTTTTGGATTCAGAAAGTTTAGTCTATATGTCTATGGCTATATATTGCATATTCCCTCTTCCTATCCCTCTCCATTTCCTCTTCCTCCTCCTTTCTCTCAATGTGTTTGGGCTGTATATATGGATGCCCATATGTACACATATAGTATTCTTTTAGAATTGTTTAAGAATCCAAATTTTCCTTCAAAATCAATGGTAGTAGACAAGGCAGTCACAGGAAAATTTTGTAAGATCTTGTTGGTCAAAGCAATAAAATGGAATTGCAACTAACGTTAACTTCAGATTCAAATATAATTCATGTATTATTTTTCCCCATGAACAAATTTACAAAGTAATTTGTAATTTCACTGCTCATGAATAAAGCTTATATCTGGAAGCATGCGTCTTCTGATACTAGTAATAAGCATTTATTGGTTTCCCCCATGAAACCTGAGATTTCTATAAGGACTACTGGGTCAGTTTATATGAAGTAACATTCTGTTACTGCCACTCTTGAATCTTTTGTTTGCAAGTTCAACTTTCTTGCCAGGTACAAGTGGCTTGCTCCTGTAACTCTAGCTACTCAGGAGGATAAGATCTGAGGATCAATGCTCAAAGCTAGCCAAGGTAGAAAAGCCCCTGAGACTCTTATCTCCAATTAACCACCAAAAAGCCAGATATGGGGGTGTGGCTTAAATGGCAGAGCACCAGCATTAGCAACAAAGCTAAGGGTTAGCACCTATGCCTTGAGTTCAAACCCTAAGTAGTGGCGCGTGCGCATGCGCATGCACACACACACACACACACACACACACACACACACACACACACACAATTTACCTTTCTTCAGAGTACTTCTGCTTTACTCATTTGTCTTTTGTGTTGCTGTCATAACACAGGTTATAACAGATTGGACAGCCACCACTGGCTTTGCATTTGAAGAGATGTCATGAGCTGAATGAGACATGAGAGTGGCCTCTAGAAACTGGACTGACCTGCAATTGATTGAGGGAGGAGGCAGGCTCAGTCCTACATGGAAAGGAACTGATTTCTACCTGTAATGTCAATGTACAATCAAATAGATTCTTCCCTAGAGTTTATTAAAATGAAACTCACTCACCTGCAGCCTGGCTTTAGCCTGATGAAATCCATACTCATTTGTGCCCTGCAGAACTAGAAGATTAAAAATTTGTGTTGTTTTAAGCCATTTAGTTTCTAGTAAGCTTGTTGAGGGAGCAAAGGAAAACTAACATCTACAGAAGAAAGAGTCAAAATACTTCCTTAATGGCTCACAAAGGAAATAAGAGTGACATATATTGAAGCATTTTAATTTTGTTTTGTCTCTTTATCAGGATTGTAAGAAGTAATAGGAAAGGCAGCTTGGGAAACTGATGTATGAATGATACACACATACACACACACACACATATTATACAGACATATTTCAATTATCTTCAGTTGTACAAGGGGTTTCAGTTTACCATGGCAGATGATGACGAGTCACCCCCTTTCCATCATTCTTCCCCATTTCTTCCAAACTCATGAATGAGATTTTTCATGTTCAGCTTCAACCACATATAAGACTGCTGAAGGTAATCACAGGTGCATTTTTTATTTCTGACCCTCTGGAGATGGGTAAACATTTTTTCCTTTGTATTTGTTTAACCCGGCTGAGCCAACCTATGTAGTATTTCTTTAATAGTGTCAGCAGCAATTTTGCCTTTGGGAAATAGTTCCTTTGAAGCCATCGTTCGCTTCTAACAGCATTTCTAGAGAACGGAAAGCTATCGTCATTTAAATTCCACCAGTTCTGAGGTTTGAAGAGGTTACAAACCCTAGCCCAAAGAAGAACAGTTGGCAGTGAAATTAAAGTAAGGGCCATGAGTTATAAAGAAATGAGAGGTTCACTTGATCATGCTGATTCAAAAGAAAAGCTTGCAGGGTTTGTACAGTTCGTTTTAGACTTAATGGGAAAGCCTCATGTGTTGTTTCATAATTCAGCCTTCTGTCTTATCACTGGAGCCACTGACTTTGCTTGGTAGACATTTTGGGTTATTTCTGGAAATCGAACAGCAGGGAAAACAGCTAAGAGAATTAAGTCCTGAAATGGAACATTCACTTCAAACCTTAGTGACAAGTTTCCTCCAAAGAGCCCTTTGAAGATGAAGTTCTCACTTATAAATAACTTGGAATCTTTTCCTACCCCCGATTTAATTTCCATGAGGGACTTTAACTGCATATTCAGAGGGGATTAGAAAACCCAATGACTGGGATCTGCATGTCTGTCTGCTCTTCATGGACCATCCAACTCATCTGAAGGGTGATTGGCTGCTCTTCCCCACTGTGGCAGGGTCACAGGGTGAACATTGAAAAGGTGGCGACCCCATGGATCTTTGCTGTGGCAAGACACAGCATAGCTAGAATCTGGGACTCTTTACCAATCTTGCTGAGACTGGGTGACCAGATCTTAGGATAAGAAAAAGACCATTTTTCGTGGCAGCAGATCAAGGCAGAGAGTCACCATTTGAACAAACGTCATATTTAATGAAAGGGTTGGGTTTTTTTTTTTTTTGGTGGCGGGGGTGGGGGGAATAGAACCCGTAGGAAACAAAATTTTCAAGTCCAGCTCAAAGAAGAAAGCTCTTCAGTGAATTCTCCCGAATATAACTTTACCCCTCCCCATGAAGGAGACTGAACTTTTCTCATGGAACGCTGCTCATCTTTCAGGAAGCTGAGTTTGCTAGAAATAGGGAATCCTGGTGCTGAGTAAAATATTATCTAGTCAAATGTGTTGTGGTCCTCTCCTAGAATATTCTCCTTTGGTCTCACTGTATGACTGTTTAGAGTCCTGTTTATTTTGTCATGTGCAAGTGCAATATTTTTTGTCTTTTATCACCCATTGTGTTTAACTGTAGATTTATAGGCACATTCCAGTGACTACAAATAAGGGAAATCATGCAATCTGTGTTTCTTTGGGTCTGGCTTACTTCACTGAATACCAGCCTTTTTCAGGTTTTTCCATTTCCTTATGAATGGGGCAATGCCATTATTTGTGATGGAAACATAGAACTCCATTGTGTGGAGTTGATACATTTTCTTGATTCACTCATCCACCGAGAGGCATTTGGGTTGATTCCATATCTTGGCTGTAATGAACATGGTTGTGCTGGTAGTATATAAAATGTTTATCAATTTGAACTGCAAGGAAAGGAAACAAGAGACTTTTGATTTTACTTTTTGTATTTTTGCCCCCTTTTTGTTTTGGGGTGTGCTTTTTGTGTTGTGTATAAATGTATCTGTTTTGAGGAGTGGAAGGGGAAGCACAGAAATAGTGGGACAAAGTGTGAACCGATTCAGCAGTGATGCTCTCTAGACACGATGTTGGAAATGAACTAGACCACTGGTGGGGAAGTGGTCATTCGGGGGAAATAAAAACTGGGAGAAAATGAAGGAAGAGGTGATACTGTTCAAAAAGAAATGTACTCATCACCTGACCCCTCTGTACATCACCTTTTCAATAAAACGAATGAAGAAAAACAAGGTGCTGGGGTTGCTCCTTGGTCTCAGTGGGGGAGTGTTTCCTCTGGAGTCATTAATGGGCCCTGCGCCTAGGCTGGGGGTGCTTCTGGGCTGCAGCAGTGGAGGTTAGCAGTGGCCCCAAGGCATGGGGGCAAGGCCGGGAATCCCTGCCTTCGTGTCCTTGGCCTTCTCCCTCCCACGTGCTTCAGTTGTGGCCGTAGAGGACCAGGCCAATCTTGTGTCTAGTAGATTTCCCAGGCCCAAGAGCTTCCTAAAGGACCGTGTTGTCAAACCCATCACTCCACTAGGGCCAAAGACGTTCAACACGTTTATACTCCCAGTCACAGAGAAGCTGGTGGTTACACAGCACCCAAGCTGCCAAACCCCCCACCATAGTCTGTCTGAGAGGAGAATCAGAGTGAAAGGATAACCCAGAATTGTCCAACCTGGAGGGCTACGGGGAAACCAGCTATGGAGTGAAGAAACCACTGGGCTTCGACCACAGTTGTGGAACTTACGTGCCAGGTTGTTCTAAGGCATTTGCTGTACTAGTTGAGTTATACCCTCAGCACTTTTTGCTTCAGTTATATCTCATATAGGTCTTTGCGTGTGTTGTCTGGGCTTACCTCAGACCTCAATAATTCTACCTAGCCTCCCACTTAGCTGCGATTATAGGGGTAACCCACCGTGCCCAGCTTGTTGGTTGACATGGAGCCTGATGAACTCTTTTCCCATACTGGTTTTGAACTGACATCCTCCTGACTTCTACCTCACAAGTAGCCAGGATTACAGGCAAGAGCCACTGCCCCTGGCAAGGGCTTACATATTTGACCTTGAATGTTTTTCTTAATATTTCTTATCTCAGTTCTTTCAGTAATGATCATGAGAATTACCCTGAGGGAGTAATAGTGTTAGGAAGTGTTAATAGTGTTAGGAAGAACCTAATTGGAGAGCCTGGAATAGAATGAACACCAACACTTTCATGGTTTTTATTTATGAAGACCTTTTAGGATCTTCTAGCTTCTGGGTATAGGTGAGGGGAAGGTAGAACTGAACCCAAACATATCCAATCCTAGCTTTCCAGAGAACAGAGATAATGAGAAAACACACTGGAATGCGTAAATTAGATTTTTAAATTTTATTTATTTTTAATAAGTTTTTATTGTGAAAATACTGTACAGAGGGGTTACAGTTACATGAGCAAGGAAATGAGTACATTTCTTATCAAGCATTGTTGCCTTCTCCTTTGTTTTTCCCCTACTATCCCTTCCCTACAACTACATTCCCTCCTCCCCAAATTGTAAAATTCATTTTTCAACATAGATTTTAGCAAGTGCTCTAAAGAACATACAGCAAGATCAAGGGGTGGAGAGTAACATGGTGCTTGGTTCTAAAAGGAGAAGCAGGAAGGCATATATCTTTGGGGGAAGTAGCAAGGTCAGGATGATGATCATGTGAGCATCTAAAGAAGAATATTCCTGGAAGAGAGGATGTGAAGGATAAAGGACTTGAAGTAAAGGTCCTTGAACTGTGTGAGGAGAAACAAGGAAGCAGAGAGATCACTAGGGCCTAGATCATGGAAAGTCTTTACTAGACCATGGTAAAGACTTTGAGTGGTGTTGATGTTGCTGGGCTGCTCTGAGCCTGAATGTGGCATCACTGGACACACACACACACACACACACACACACACACATATATATATATAATATATATATTATATATACATATATATACATATATATTTTTTTTTGTTGGTTGTGGGGCTTGAACTCTGGGCCTGGGTGGTGTCCCTCAGCTCTTCAGCTCAAGGATAGCACTCTACCACTTGAGCCCCAGCACCGCTTCAGGTTTTCTGGTGGTTTATTGGAAATAAGAGTCTCATGGACTTTCCTGCCTGGGTTGGCTTTGAACTGTGATCCTCAGATATCAGCCTTCTGAGTAGCTAGGATTACAGGGTTGAGCCACTGGCACCTGGCTTGACATATTTTTAAACACTAGTTTCTAACCCTAACTGCACAGTGGAAGTGCCTCAAGGTATTTTCTTAAAAAGAAGTAGTGATATTCAGCTTTCTTACTAGAGAGTCAGATCTGACTGGCTGGGTGTCAGGGTTTTATAGAAGAGTCCAATGGCCATCCAGATCAGCAAGCAGGATGATCAAACTTATGAAGGCTGACCGGAAGGGGAATGTCTCCATGAGCGCACAGAGTTCTAGGGCTGTGGAGGTCAATGTAGACAGATACTGATGCACACACTAAGAGAGATTTTGAACCCTGGTGAAGCATCAGGAAGATTTGATTAAAAGAAAATGCATTGAACCTTGGTGAACACTCAGGGAAATCTGATTCAAAGAAAATGAATTTTTCTTTGGATTGGTGCTGCAGAGCATTTTCAATTTGTGATTATGAAAAGGGTAAAAGGACCAGAAGGCCAGCAGAATGAAGTAGACCTGTGAGGATGGGTATCTAGCACTCTATTTCTTAAAAAGCCTTCATCAGTCAGTTACCAGTGGCTCACTCCTGTAATCAGGCAGGAGACTGAGCTCTGAAATCATGCTTCAAAGCCAGCCCAGGCAGAAAAATTTAAAAAAATAATTAAAAAATTAATCACCAGAAAATCAGAAGTAGAGTCATGGCAAAAGAAAAGTGGTAGAGTGCTAGCCTTGAGCAAAAGGAACTCAGGGATAGTGCTCAGGCCCTGAGTTCAAGCCCCATGACTGACCAAAAGAAGGAGGAAAAAAAAAACACCTTCTTCAAAGAACTTCCTTGCCATCAGTCCACTCTATGGTTGATGAGAGCAGATAATTTGGATTCCATGAGTTCTTTACTTGATTTTTAATTGGGGCTTTCACTGACTTGAATACTTGTGACAAAAATCTATATAAGTTGGATTTTAGTTAGCCTGGGGTTTCAACCATTCTGAATCCTTTTAAGCAGTTAGATCACTGATGGGACTCAATGATGAACAAATTTGGAAATGTCTGAAGACATTTGTAATTTTTATAGCTGGGGAGAGGATCCTACGGAGAGCATCTAGTGACTATAAATTAAGGGATTGTCCTAAAATATCAATAGTGATCAAGTTGAGAAACTCTAGTTTCATATAATTGTATACTAGCTTTGAAGAAAGTAAGTCCTATTCTACATTTCCTGCTACTGAGCTATGTAGACATATTATTAGACATTTGCCCTCTTTCTCCCAAGGGAGATCCTTATCTGAAAATAAACTGTTGACTCACATTCCATGTAACACAATAAAGTATGAATGTCTAGTTATGCTGTATGGAGCTTTTGGAACATAGTTATTTACCTTTTGGAACATAGTGCTCAATGAGGATGTGGATGTCAGCTATACCTATGCACATGCTCTATAATAAACCACATAGATTTTGTTGGTTATATACTCTCACTCATGGGTCTGCCTAGTGGCCAAGACTCAATGCTCTGGCCCTGGTGCATCTTCTACCTAAAATCCAGTTGTGATGCTCCATGGTGGTTTTCATCCTTTTTGGACCCATACCATAGGTTCCGTCTCTCTTGGTGATGGAAGAAAGTAGGTGGACAAGTAGAAACATTCAGGATCTGTTTTGGCCCTAGTCAAATGCTATTACTGTCCCTTTTGCCTGTGTTCTTTTGGCTAAAGTATGGCATTACTGATAAGACCAGAATCATAGAAGGTGGTAAAGTATGGAAATGTATTCTAATCATAGTGGGGGATATTGAAAACTCAAATGACGAGAGGCAAGAATTATGAAAAATAATGCTATCTCACAGAGACTTTCCAACTCTAAGATGAAGTAAGGGCCAGAGTGCTTTCCTGAACTTTTCCAATGAGGTCTGGCGCTCTACCACTTGAACCACACCTTCACTTCTAGCATTTTTCTGATTAAATGGAGATAATGGAGATAAAAGGCTCATGCATTTTTCTACAGGGACTGACTCTGAACCAAGATCCTCAAATCTCAGCCTCCTGAGTAGCTAGGATTATAAATATTAGCTACTGGTGTGCAGTAAGACTATGTATGTCCTTATGTTTCACTTCTTAAGAGAGTTTTTCTTTACTGAATTAAATCAAAAGATGTCTCTCCTTACTTAAAGCTTATCTTGAGAAAAATTTTCCATTGGGCTTCCAAGATCCACCTGAACTTCTTTGTTACCATTTTCTTTCATTGAAAGGCCTTGCCTGTTGACCTCAAGTTTGTTTTTAGTCTTATGCATTCCTTCCACCATGGGGGGCTTGCTACGGAAAGAGGTAGAACTTGATTGCTGGGGAAGAAAAATGTATGATGCTCTGGCAGCAGCAGGAGAACAAGAAGCAGATGGTCAGCAGCAGCAGAAGCCACAGCATCAGCTGAGAGACATGGCGCATGCTCTCCCTCCTCAGTGGGAGACGTCCTCCTCTCAGAGACTCTCCTTGAATTTGGGCACCAGTAGGTCATAAATAGCCCTTCACAGTGCTCAGAAGAACCCAGTACTATTCTACCTGTGGCCTAGATACTTTACACACTCTGTCTCAGTGCTGAATGATGTGCCTAGAGCTAGGTTCTCAGAATTTCAAAGTGTATGTGTATATAGGTCTATGTATGATTATAGATGCCTGGAGTACTTTCCCAGAATGGAGCTCATGACTAAATTAGTGGGGATTCTTACAGGGAGAAATATTGAGGAGGTATGAAACAGAGGAGAGAAACAAATGTTTCATCGGATTTTTTTTTAGTATCTCATGTATTTGTGTCATGAGCATATGGATCGATCAAAAATATTTTTCCCCGAGTGAAGGAGGGCACCAGTTCCGACACTTTAGAATTGAAGTTGCTGAATGAATTAATTTCCCAGATGTTGCTTCAAAACTATATTCATAGAAAGCATGCCAGACATAGTATTTGATTTCAACTCAGTTCTAATTCTAAAACTTTGAGTAAAACTCCTGCTATGAGATTATTTCTGCTGGGTTTCTGGAAGCGCATATCGGTGCATACATTGGACTTATTGATTAGGAGGAGATCTTTTGGGCTTTTTCATCAATAGTATCTCCATTAGTTTGGCCATCAGGGGGGCCTCTGTTTGGTGGGCTCCACAAAACCCATTAAAGCAGAAAAGCTTCATTGATCCCCACTCTGGGTGGAGATGATTCATCAAGGTATGAGATATGCTGCAGTGAATGAAGTCATATTCAAGAGAAACTGAGAAGTCTAGCTAACTGATTCTTTTATATTTTTCCTTTCTCTGTTAATATCCTGCGCTAACATCTCATATCAATGTTGATCACTTGTGTCTTCCAGGAAGACAATTTTCTTAAAAAAACAAAAAAACAAAACAAAAAAAAGAACTCTTCTAAACCTATTCAACCTTGGGAATCTCTATCCTTCTTGGTAAGAGGCCAGCAGCCAACAACTCAAGCCAAATGTTATTTACAGAGAAAAATCATCTGAACTTCTTGAACTGATTTTTGCCTGAAGAGTCTAACTGATCTAGTTTTCCTGGGATCACATTAGGAGGTGGAGATTAGGTTGGGAAATAAACTAAGTGTAAAAATTAGACATTGATTTCTTTTCCTGAGAACATTTGCAGATCTCTGCTTTCTCCATTGTAGGTTTGAGGTATTGTTCTTGTTGTTTTTGTTTAAATCATCTTTATGAGAGAAGAGAAAGTTGTAATATGATGGAAACACCCTAGGCTGAGAATGAGGTCACTGGGATTCAAGTCCTCTTTCTTCATCCAAGTTGCTGTGTGATCGTCATTAAGTCTGGACCTCAATTTTCTAGGTCGAGTCATATCACCAGGTCTCTCAGGTCTCTTCTATGCCTTGTATGTTTCTGGATATGATTCTACCCCATAGACTCAGAAACAAAAGAATGTATTTATCTCCTGAGGTGATCCAAATAAAGTCATTTAAATTTTAATTGGACATTTGATTCACCTGTTCTACATGTCCCCCCTCTCTTCCTGTTTGTTCCTGGATATCTGTCTTCTCCTCACAAAGGCTTTTTGTGTCAGCTTCCTAGAAGCTTGGGTAGGAAAGTAGAATGTAAAGAAAACAAGTTTGGAATCTGGCGGGAGGTGATTCTACTTCCTGCTCTGTTGCTTCATGAGCTGAATGGTTTGAGAGTCATTCGACTTCCTCAACTGGATGACAGAGATAGCCTAGATAACCACCGTTATTTCTCCCGAGATCTAAAATAACGATTCTAAATCCTGCTAAAAAGTCTTAGCCTATGCTGCCTTCTCCAAACCCCTCGTTAGTTGGGAAATGTGCCTAGATTTTATAGGATGCATGTTTGTGTCTTTGAGTTTCAATTTATTTCAAATGGCACAAACAAGCAGTATGTCTCATACTTCTTTCATCCTGGCATTTCAAGTATTTGTTATTCTTGCTTTATTTAGATGCATGGTTTCTGATTCACCAGCCTATTGAATGGGAGAGCATAGCTTTGATTCAAGCCTGTTGAGTAAGTGTACAGGTATCTAATTCGTATTAAGGACCACTTGTTTCTCATTACAAAGTGAGCCACTTTCTGGCTTTTCTGCCTAGAAGATCAGAGTCAAGATAGCTCAGAAAATTAATTTTCCAGGCTTTTAATTGAATCTCACAATGAGTAATACAAAATGCTGAGATAATTTACAAAGCAATTATTTTCATCACATGTAATACAGGCTGTCATATTTTATTCTATCTCCTTCAACACTGTTCCTCCCCCCCCCCACACACACACATGACCTCCTACTAAACTGATTTCACAGCCTTCTAGTGGATCTTGACCTGTTGGTTTGGAAAATAGTCACAGCCAATTTGACTAGTTAGTCGGAATGCTCTAGAGAACCAAGACCATCTTGGCTCAGTTTTCAGCACAACAAAGTAAAGATACTCATGAAATAATACCTATGGGACTGATTTGGTACCCTGGAGGACTTCTCACAGAGTGACATGCCATCATCTTTAGATGGAAATATGTAGAATCTTAGTTGGAATGCTCTTCTACTCTGGTAGGCAATGTTATGCTTTTTCTATTAAAAGCATTTCCTATCACATAATAAGAAGCATCTTTGCCATCTTGGAAGAATTCCATTGCTTAAGTAGCTCGAGGCTGTCTGGGAACATTGCCCCACATCCCTACATTATGGAATTTTCCAGTGGAGACATGTAGCATTGGCCCAGGAAAGACAATAAAACTATCTGGGAAGCAATCAGGCCAATCTTTTACCCTCGTTGTGGATTAGTAGCCAATGACAAAGCAATTGGAATGAGGTCCTTCATGGCAGCAGGCCTTTCGTGCACCCACTTATCACCTTGAAGTTTTCCATCTCCATACCAGTCATGTCTCAAGATATCCCTTAATCCTAGTTGTTTTATCCATGGTGCTAAGGGAATAATGATTAGGAGAGAGGTCTGTAGTGTTTATTAAGAGGCAATTATGCATACAGAAGACCACTGTATTAACTAAAGATTCAGAAAGAAAACATGACAATTATAATACTACTCATGTAAAGACAGATAGCTGTCTGTCTATATCTATCTATATATATGGATATGTTTATAGTCATGTTTGTAGATAGGATGACTAAATATTATTGAGAGGCTTGAGCCTTCTAAGCTTTATCTGTAGAGTCACCATAGTTCCAATCATAATCCCTGCAAGTTATTTTATAAATATTAACAACTTTATTTTAAAACTATGTAAAGAGGATAATGACTTAGTGTAGCCAAAATTGAAGGGAAAGAACAGAAGTGGGAGGTACTCCCTGATACCAAGATGCTGTAAAATTATATATATGTATGTATGTATGTATATATACCCACACAATATACATATATATAATATATGATATAAATAATTATTGTAATCAACTCCAAATTTTGTTGAAACCTAGTTAGGTCAGTTCCATTCAGTGGAATAGGATAGAGACATTAGAAATAGATGCATACAGATACCGTTTTAATCACTGACTCAAAAGCAAAGGTAACTCAATAGGAAAACTGGATTAATCTCAAGATTTTCTTGTCATAATGATAAGAAACCAGAGACAGAAAGATTATAAGCATTATTTATACAAACTTCTGAGTCACAGAAAGCAAATCAATGGCTAGAGAAAGAAGTTGTGAGATTCCAAGGAGTCTCAGCAGTGGGGGGGGGGATGTTTAGACATTTGTTATTATTCATGATGATAGTTTGACACTTTATATGTATGTATTTCATATATACATACATATGTGTGTATGTATTTCAAAGCTTAGCAACTAGCAAACTTTAAATGGATGCAAAAATGCTGTTTGCAAATTCTATTTGAATAAGCTTATTAAAATGCAATGGTAACATTCTTGCTTTCATGATAGCAATAGAAGTCATTACATATTCTTAAAGAACATAGAAAGATTTGGATTAATTGAAAAAAATAGGCCACCTCATTATAGGTTCAGTATTATTGAAATTTAGACTTCTTTCTAGACTAATATACAAAATCAGAGCAATCACATTCTGACTTCTCCCTTTTCTTCCAGTGGTGTTGGAGAACTTGACAAGATGTTTTAAAACTCCCATCTGGAAGGATGAATTTCAAATGCTCTAAAGAAAATCTTTGAAAGAGAATGAAGAGGAGCAGCCTTTCTCTGTTATCAAGGCTCATTTTCCCCTCTAGCATAATAAAAGCAGTATGGTACAGAAATAGAAACTAAGGAGGGATCCCAATGAATGGAAAGGCAGTAGCCCATACCTGTGATGGCAAAGCCGGACACTTTATATCTGGAGTGTTCTAGCTGTAGGATGGAAATGGGAATTTGGACTTTAAGTGACTTTACGTTTTACAACTTTCCATACTATTTGGGAATTTTACAATGAACACAGGTCACTTAACATATACATAAATCCATATGTGCCAATATGTATACATTTTGGCGAATGTTAAAGGGAGAGGTGTGGAACAGTAGACACTATGGACTGTTGGGAGATTTGGGGCCGAATGTTGTTGCAAAATGAAGCACAGAATTCAAGTCTGATGCAAGCTAGTTTCTTTGTTTTGCTTTGGTGTCAATCCTGGGGCTCAAATTTAGGGCCTCAATCCTTCTCTTAGCTTTGTTTGCTCAAGGCTGGTGCTCTACCACTTGAACTCCACCTCTACTTCCAGCTTTTGGCTAGTGTTTTGGATATAAGAATCTCATAGTTGTGTCTGCCCAGCCTGACTTTGAACTGTGATCCTCAGATCTTAGCCTCCTGAGTAGCTGGGATTACAGGTATGAATGAGCCACCAGTGCCTAGTTACAACTTAGTTTCTTTAAATGGCAGTATTCTATACATACATGTTTGTATACAATTAGAGTGAGGTATGCAATTTCTTTAGGGAGCAAAATAAAATGATTTCTCTTTTTTGTTGCAGAATTAGTTAATTTTCCCAGTGAGTATATCTTATTTTTATAATTTTAAACTCAGAAGTGTATCTGCATCATTAGTAGGTGCTGGAATGAATCTGCTTGCCTTTAGGAAAGCGAATTTATTTATTACCTTATCCCACACAGAAAAAAATGAGTTCCTCTTGAAATAAAATTTAGTGCTGTGATACATCGTGGGCTAGTTTTCCATGTGTTCATTTGGTTCTTTTTTTTTAATATATATATATTTATTGTAAAGATACTGTACAAAGGGATTATATTTACATGAGAAAGCTAATGAGTCCAATTCCTGTGGAGCATTGTTACCTCCTCCTTTGTTTTTCCCCTACCATCCCTTTCCTCCTTACCTTCTCTCCTCACCAACTCTTCCCTTCCCCCGCCTAAGTTGTAAAGCTCGTTTTCAGCATAGTGTCCTGTACATCTCATTGTTACAGTGGGTCATCCTATATCCTTAGTTCATCATTCCCCCATGGTATAACCCCTGTTGTCACAGGGTGTCCTGCATCTTGTATATATATTTGGTTCTTATAGCCAGCAGAAAGTCTAGGTGAGAGGTGCTGTTTTATAAGAAAAGTTAGACTGAGATGGATATTAACACATGGATTCCCTTTGCTTTGAAATATCGAAGCAAAGCTGACATTTCTCTTAAGCCTCTCAAAATAGCATAAAGCTCATTTTGCATGAACTATCATACATCATACTTACCTAAAGATGACTGACCCAGAGAAAAAGTTGGAAACTTCACAGAAAAAAAGAATAAGAGAGAAACAAAGCTGATCTTGTTTTTGCTCACATTGATACTTTACTGTTGGAATGCAGCGTGCCTCTAGGAGTCTGGAATTCAAGGACAGAGGATTATGATTAACATAAGCTCCAAGTGGGAGAGCTAAATTTGACTCTGACATTGAAGCCTTCAATCATGGTGTTATGACATGAAATCAGAAGGCAGTGCCACACAGTGTTCTGTAAATAATCCTGTAACTGTCTTCTATGCTTTCCTGAACTATGCAGTTCTCTTACATGGAGACTGCCTTTATAAATAATGAAAGTTATATTTGTTCCTACTTATATCTTTGTACGTGTGAGTGGTACCAACTTTCCAAGGATAGGGACTTTACATTTGATATCTTTCTCCCTAGTTAAAAATCTAAGATGGAAGGGATCTTGCCTGATTTTTTTTTATCAATACATCCACATCTGAGCATATAGTGATTGTTCAATGTTTGCTTTCTTTCCCACCCTGGAAATATACCAATTGTAACAGTCTTTTTTTTTTAATTGTGAAAATACTGTACAGAGGGGTTACAATTACATGGGCAAGATAATGAGTACATTTCTTATCAAGCATTGTATCCTCCTCCTTTGTTTCCCCTTCCCATCCCTTCCCATCCTCCCCTCCCCCACCCAATCCTCCCCCCTCCCCCGCCCCCCAAAGTTGTAAAGTTCGTTTTCGACATAATGACTTGTACATCTCATTGTTGCCATGGGTCCACCTGTATCCCTATTTGAACGATTTGTTTTTCCCCTTCCCCTCCACAGATTATACTGACATCGAATACAGTGAAAAGCTTTTCAATTACATTGGTTGAAATAGCCTCAGTATCATTTAGAGATTATTTAGGCATCGTGTGGAGAGGCAAACACCAGAAAACAAATCTACATTCTCTGCTTTGCCTGTTTATTGCCTAGTCATTACTTTTTCTACATCTCTTTAAGAGATCAATAGGTCAGGGCAAGATAGCTCAGATGTATAATCATAGCTATTCAGGAAGTAGACAGCCAGAGGGTCATAATTCCAGGCTAGCCTAAACAAAAAGTAAGACCCAACCTGCTATCAACATACAAGCCAACCATGGGGGACTGTATCTGTAATCCCAGCTATGTGGCAGTCCTTAAGTAAGAAGGTCGCAGTCCAAGGTCAGACCTTGGCATAAATGTGAAGCCTTATCCAAAAATTAAAGAAAAAAATAACCCACAACATGAAAGGCTTGGGGGTGTGGCTCAAGTAGTAGAGTACCTGTCTAGCAAGTGCAAGGCCCCACGCTCAAACTTCAATACAACAAAACAGAAAAAGAGATCTGATCCATGGAAACAGAACTTACAGGAGTGCATATCTATAATCCTAGGAGGAGGTATGTGGGAGGCTGAGGCAGGACGATTTTTATTTTGAGTCCAGCCTGCATGACATAGTAAGTTTGAAAGCAACTAGAACTACAAATAGGAAGAGGTTATCTCAAATGAGTAGTGAGAGAAACACAAAGTCAAACAAAAAGAAGAAGATAGAATTATTTTGTGTAATCCTTCCAACTGGCCTTGGGACCTAGCTGGCAGCTTCCATGAAGAAAAGGTTCTTTATTTGATTCACCATCTACCTACTACTTGCCTGGGAAAATAGTGTAAACTAGTGACTGTTTATTGACCTTGAAAAGAAAAGCTCTGGCTTTTAACCTTAGCAGGCAGATACCTTAGACATCAGGTCAAAGGCATCAGGTCAAATGAGTAGCAGGTGGAGAAAGCTTTGGATAGGCCAATTTAGGTGGGCTTGGAGCTTTTTCTAGCACCTTCTCCACCATAGTTAAGGAAGTACTTGGTAGTACTTACAAATGTACCCTGGAATACAAAAGTCCCACAAGCAGCCCAGCACTTTAAACATATGCATAAAATAAACAAGTTGCACCAAACCTCCGGATGGTACTGTTTCAAGACTGTCAGTAGAGACATTGCACAGAAGATAGAATTTGAAGAATAGTATCAATTCTCCAGATCCTTCTTTTTAATACTGCTGCTCACTATCCAACAAACACTCGTAGCAGCTCACAGCTCATCATGGTGTTAATAAAATGAAACATCTGTCTGTGAAAATCTGGGATGTGGGCAGTGAATCCAAGGCTTAGGCTCAAAATATCAACCTGTGAATACTTTTGGAAGTTCACTCCTTTTGGCACCATTACTTGTTTCACTCTACAAAAAAAATGTGGATATGAGGAGATACTGAGGGATTTTTACCTTTTATAGTCAGATGTTTTCATTGAACTTTAAGGTTAAAAAATAACATTATTCTGGCATGGATTTTACTAAACACTTGGCTTACTCTAGTTCTCTGTCCCTTGATTCTGCATACCACGGGATGGAAAAGATTTCTCGTGTGTTTTTGTATTTTACACCAATGTCCTGCCCTAGCCTTCATTTGAACACCTGGAAAATGAGGAAAAACGGATGACAGGTAACTTTTGCAGACTTTGCTCTGCCAGCTCCTTGCTCAGCACTTTACAACAAAAGTCCTCAGCAGACTAGCAGCTCTTGTCACATGAGGTCATTACTGTCCCTGCTTGGCTTTGAAGAGGCCAGGAGGACACAGGCTAAGGTTCAGAATTCTGCTTACCTCTTTAACAATACATCAAGTCTCTTGACTCTTGGAGCAAAGATGGATGGTCTTTAGTACCAGAGGCTGACTTTGAGAGATACGAGGGCAGTTGGGAATGATGGAGAAAGCTCCAGTTAGTTCCCATCTGATACCCATCATAGATCCCCTCTCTTTGTCTCTTTTCAGAAGCAGGTTGTCCCTTCTTTCACACCACACTGGGGTGACAGTAAATGTCCTTTGGAAGGACCAGGCAGCACAGTTTTTTTCCTGCAGCTTCTATACCCAGGGGTGAAGTCACGTGACTCTCATTTATTAAGAGTTATCCGGGTTTGATCAGAATGAAAAAGCTAAAACAGCCTAGCCTTACTTGCTGTTGCTTTTCTTTGTTTCCTTCTTGAAGAACACATATAGGCTTCTTATTTATTTTTTATTAAAGATGGAAATCTCTGCTGGGAGCCAAATCAAATGTAAGTGCTTACCTGGTCCTCTTCAGCTTTGAAAGTTTTCTTAAGTCTTTGAAGCGGAGGTGCAGGTGGACAGGAAGCTGTTTCCTGAGGAGAGCAGCATTGTACATACTGATGAGAGAACGATGCTCAGAGCACACATTCACCAGGAGGAGGAAGCACAGGAGGTTCTGCTACTGCCATTATCATTTTGCAATCTATGCAGTAATAATCCAGGATGGAATAGATTGCTTTAGGGATAGCTCTTCAATAATGGAAAGTAGTCATAGTGCATTGTAATTATAAATAGCTCACAATGTATCTAGCTTGCTTCACAGACATGGAAGTCTCCTTCAAACTCCACATCCATCCAGAGCCCCAGAATGGGACTTTATTTGGAAAAGGTTGGGGCAGCTGTAATTAGTTAATCAGAGGCAATGCTAGGCTAGGGTAGGGCCTACATCCAGTGGCTTCCTCTCTTATAGGAAAATGAGAGTTTATGCAGAGAGTGCATGAGAAAGGATGGCACAGGAAGTTGGGAGCAGAAGCTAGGGATCGTTCTGACTCCCTCCAGGGACTCCCTGATTCCTGGGGGTTACCAGGTGCTCTGAAGAGGCAAGGACAGGGGCTTCCTTGCTATCTTTAATGGGAGCTTCCTCAGCACTGCCTCTGACATATCAGTGTGGGAACTCCAGAACTGTAAGAAAATAAACTCCCACTGTTTAGTGTCAATTGGTTGTAGCATCCCTAGGAAATTAAGGTAGGCACCAAAGACATCCTTTAAACACGAGAGCAGTAGATGGCATGGTCCATTTGAGCCTCACTCCCTCAGTCAGGAGCTACAATCCTTGAGCAAGTGGCATTTCCTCTTCAAGCTTGCTCGTGGGTAAAATGGAGCTAATGGTAACAGCCTGAAGGTGGCCATAAAGATGAAATGAAATGAGTTATGGTGACGGCACACACTTGCAATCCCAGCTCCATGGGAGGCAGAGGCAGGAGGATTGTGAGAGGAATGGGATGGTACACGCAAAGCTGTACGTGAAGCCCGTGCTCAGCACAGTCGTAATCACTGTCGCAGTAAAATTGGTCATGGTTGCAGTTCCATTGCTGGGTTGGTTCGCCATCACCACCGTGGAACAAAAGGACAACACCCAAAATGGTTTCTCATCTGGGGGATGGAGGAGTTGATGCCTACATCTTCCTCGCAATCCTGAAGAATCCTTCACCTTAGCAAGGTAAACAATGAAAGAATGACCACAGGCCATTGTGCCCTCCATGTGTCCCTAGATTGAACCACTCATCCCGACCTATCTCAGACACTGAAGTCACAATTGCTTTCCACTCTTGCTCTGAGGTCTTGTCATGCAGCTTTAACTCTGGATATTCTCTTGCCTCTCATGGCTCATGTAATTTCCATGGTGTGAACTGTAAATGCCCAACTTCGTTATATGTTCCTTTTGTTCTCTCTTGCAACATGTAAATATGTGTGTTATATGTAATATGTTACATATAGGGTACATATAATATATGTAATATATAACATCTGTAACATAGAATATGCAATATATAATATAAAATGTTATATACAATGTATAATAGCTATGTATGCATATATATGTAGATATATGCATATATATATATTCATTCTGCTCCTGGCGCTGGAACTCAAGGCTTGGGCACTGTCCCTGAGCCTCTTTGTGCTCAAGGCTAGTGTTCTACCACTTGAGCACAGCGCCAGTTCTGGCTTTTTCTGGGTAGTTTTTTTTTTTTTTGAGATAAGAGTCTTATTAATTTTCCTGCCTGAGCTGGCTTTGAACAGTGATCCTCAGATCTCAGCCTTCTGAGTAGTTAGAACTACAGGAGTGAGCCGCCAGCACTTAGCTATAATGCATATTTTGTATAATATATACAGTATATAATGTACTTGACATGTATATATTACATATAACAATACGTATTACATACACATCACAAACATATAAATATGTATATGAATAATTATATGTATATATCACAAAGATCATTGAAAGTTGGCCACATTCAGATCTTCCTCGTTCTTTGTACTGCTTCAGTGCAGTTTAGGGGATGCATTACTGACTCAAGGGAGACTGGAAGTGGATTCCAGTCTGGTATTTGGTTCCCATGGCAACTCATCAGCAACCATAGCTTGCTCTCCTCCTTTTTTCTAGCTGTTTAACTGACTTAGGTTTTTATTTTAATGCAGTGGAAAAGATTTGCCTCTGTAGGAGTTGTGCCGATTGCAAACAGTCTGAGGTATAAGGATCGGGGGAATTGCCCATAGAAATATGGGGTTTATTGGTGATAATCTCATAAGCAATGTCCCATTTCCAAGAAACTGCACTTGTGATTTTGCTGTTTCTTTGTTGTTCTTTTTTTAGCCAGAGAATGCAGAATTACCTGTTACCATCCACCGCAGTCACAGTAGAGGATTGTCGCAAGGTCTCTGAAAGAGAGAGAGCCACTACGGACTAAGAGTTTGTGAGTGGAGTTTAGGTCCTAAGGCAGATGGACCAGCAGTGTGAGGTGAGGGTCTCTTGCTTACCCCGTAGCTGCATGAGGAACAGGGGTGAGTTCTTGGAGTCTGTCCCAGCCTAGCCTCAAACCTCAGGGCAGATCTGAACACTAGAATGGGTGAGAAACTGGGATGATGCCCCTCTGACCTTGTCAGTCAGGCAAGGACAATGAGTTCAGTGTTCTAATGTTTCATGGCCACTGGCAGGGCCGGAAAGAGCCTCCAGGAGGGATGAGCAGGTTGTTGACCGGCTTATTTTCCGGTGTGACCGGAAAGGAGTGGAAGGAAAGTTCACTGTGCTGAAGTTCTGTGATTCCCTCCATGAGTGAAGAGTCACCGTTTCCCCAAGCATCTGCAGGGTGGGGAAGGAGAGCAGAGGGTGATGAGAGGGAGGTAAACATCCAGCTTGCACTTGCCTCAGGTATCACTGCTGACAGGTTCAGTCCATCTTCCTGAGGACGCCTCCTCCTCCTCCTGTCACCCAGCCACAGAGATGCCTGGGATGTTTAAGCGGGGTGGGGCATTGGGAACTAATGCACTTAAGGCAGGATAGACTAAAGAAAGAAAGACATGGCGACTGGCAGCCAGGAATTTAGAAACAAAACATTTAGAAATATAGAAGCCCTTCCTTCTTTGTTTTAACCCATGCACTCCTTCATTAGCAGCATTATTAGCACACAAGGAGAAATAAAAGAGCAAGAGAAGCTTTCTCCATCCCAAATGGTAATTTTTTTTTTAAAGAAAAGACATGTATTCTGGAGAAGCAAATTCTTGGAAAAAATGACTCTTTCTGGTACTAAGTGTGTATCTCAAAGGATAAGTATGTGTGGCAGGATGAATTCTTTTAGCTCAGGGATAAACACCAGTTTTAAAATACATGGCCGACTGCATTCTTCCCTAAAGAGGGATACCAAAACATGATGGTCAGATATTTAAATTACTGGTCAGTGCCCAGGTGGTCAAAGTGTAATTAAGAGTAAAGATGAACACCTAACTTGGCATAATTTTAAGTCAGACCATGTCTTAACCACACAAATACCCCTCATGTCAAACAGCTCAGTCTCCCTTTGAGAGTACCCACTCTGTCAGAGGGTGCCTCTGCCTTTCTGCTTGTCTGTTGTTTGTTTGTCTGCTTTTTGTCGGTCTGTCTGCTTGCCTGTTTGCTTCCTTATTCAATAAAACTCTGCCAGATTTTCTTACCATTATAACTTGTCCAGAAATTCTTACTCTGTGATGGAAGTCCACGAGCGTAAATGGAGAGTTCCTCCTTCTAGAGGGAAACTTCACAAACCTTTGCCTGTACCTGCTTGTTCCCCCAACAGGTGTCTGGGGCTCAGAGCTAGTGCTATGTTCTGACACCCAGATCAGACTGCCCCTTCCTTCCCTTTTCTTTTACCCGCTCCTTCCTTTCTTTCTTTTCTTTTCTTTTTTTTATTGTGAGAATACCGTACAGAGGAGTTACAATTACATGGGCAAGATAACGAGTACATTTCTCATCAAGCATTGTTGCCTCCTCTTTGTT
>NW_012267228.1:7383455-7385051 GCF_000151885.1 Dipodomys ordii
CAAACCTACAGCCAGCCTTATACTTAATGGTGAAAAACTAAAGCCATTTCCTCTTAACTCAGGAATGAGACAAGGATGCCCACTCTCTCCACTTCTCTTCAATCTAGTATTAGAATGCCTACCTACAGCAATAAGACAAGATGCAGACATAAAGGGGATCCAAATAGGGAAAGATGAAGTAAAACTCTCCCTCTTTGTAAATGACATGATCTTGTGTTTAAAGAATCCCATAGACTCCACTCCCAAATTACTTAAGCTGATTCAAAATTTTGGCAAAGTAGCAGGGTATAAAATTAACCCTCAAAAATCAATGGCTTTTTTTGTATGCCAACAATGAGAAAAGCGTGGCTGAAATTAGGAAAGCAACTCCATTTGTAATAGCCCCACAAAAAAATAAAATACCTAGGAATTAACCAAAGAAGTGAAGGATCTCTATGATGAAAACTAAAAACCTGAAAAAGAAAATCAAAAGAGAACTTAGAAAGTGGCAAAACCTCCCATGCTCCTGGATTGGAAGGATCAACATTGTAAAAATGGCAATACTTCCCAATGCTATTTACAAATTCAATGCGATAGCTATCAATATTCCAACCTCATTCTTCAAGGAAATAGAAGAGGCAATCCAAAAATTCATATGGAACAATAAAAGACCCTGAATAGCAAAAATGATCCTTAACAGAAAGAACAGTGCTGGAGGAATATCAATCCCAACTTTCAAACTCTACTACAAAGCCATAGTAATCAAAACTGCTTGGTACTGGCACAAAAACGGACCTCAGGCCCAATGGAATAGAATTGAAAACCCAGAAATGAACCCACAGACCTATAGTCATCTAATCTTCGATAAGGGAGCTAAAATAATAGAATGGAAGAAAAAGACTCTTCAGTAAATAGTGCTGGCAAAATTGGTTATCTACTTGTAGAAAACTAAAGCTAGATCCTTATATATCACCCTGCACCAGAATCAACTCCAAATGGATCAAAGACCTCGGAGTTAAAACACTCTGAAAACATTACAGGATGGAATAGGAAAAACCCTAAGTCTCCTTGGCACAGGCTGAAATTTTCTTAATAGAGACACAGAAACACAAAAAATCAAAGCAAAGTTGGACAAATGGGATTGCATAAAATTGCAGAGCTTCTGCATGGCAAAGGACATAGCTAGCAAGATCAATAGAAATCCCATGGATTGGGAGATCTTCACTAGCCATTCAACGGATAAAGGTCACATATCTTAAATATACCTGGAACTCAAAAAATTAAATGCCCCAACAACAAATCCTCAAAGAAACAACTGCCCAATAAATAAGTGGGCTAAAAACTTAAAGAGAAACTTCTCTAAGTGGAAAGAAGGGTGGCCAATAAACACATGAAGAAATGCTCAACCTCTCTAGCCATAAAAGAAATGCAAAGCAAAATAACATTGAGATACCACCTCACCCCAGTTAGAATGTCTATAATCAAGACTCTAATAACAACAGATGCTGGAGGGGATGTGGACAGAAGGAAACCTTACTGCATTGTTGGTGGGAGTGTAAACTTGTTCAACCACTTTGGAAAGCAGTATGGAGGTTCCTCAAAAGACTCCACATAGAG
>NW_012267228.1:7385101-7397803 GCF_000151885.1 Dipodomys ordii
CCCCCCCACCAAAGTTATAAAGTTCGTTTTTAGACTTAAGGACTTGTACATCTCATTGTTGCAATGAGTCCACCTGTATCCCTAGTTAAAAGATGTTTGTTTCTGCCCCCCCACTCCCCCCCTGTTGACTGGTTTGTTTGAGTGTGGCTGTTTTCTGGCCACTGAGCCCAACTTGATTAGGATTTTTATGATTTAACATCTTTCATTGTGTCTGAGATAGGACTCTCATCTTATTAGTGTTACTGAATTTTTGGTTTTGTTCTTTTTGTTACTTGTGGAGCTTAAACTCAGGGCCTAGGCACTGTCCTTGAGCTCCTTTGCTCAAGGTTAGTGCTTTATCACTGTAAGCCTCTGCTCTACTTCCTGTTTTCTGGTGGTGAATTGGAGAGAAGAATCTCAGGGACTTTCCTGTCCAGGCTGGCTTTGACCTGGAATCCTCTGATCTCAACCTCTTGACTATCTGGTATTGCACTATGAGCCACCAGCACCTAGCTTCTTTCTTCTCTTAAGTGTATAGAATAAATACCAATCTGAATTTCAGGCTTAAAAAGCTTGTTTAATACGAATTTATACAATAAGATTGAAGCACTCACCTCCGTAAAGAGCCGGAGAGCGTACTTAAGCCCATGTCACCTTTGAGGGTCACTCTCTGCTCATCAAACCAAGTATTTTCTCCAAGTCTTTCCTAGCTCTACTAATGTGGTGTGTGTGTGAGGATGTCCCATCTTTCCACTGTGTTCTCACAATGTCAGATTCACCTGCAATCACAGTAATCACTAGCTTGCTGGAATGTTCTGTTTCCAGATAGACTGGCTCTCAGCTTTCCCTGCATTCATTCCCACTACAGTGAGGATAAAGTTGGTCTCAGCACTGTGGTGCAAACCCCTCTGCTGCCCGCTCCCTTTCTCCTTCTCCAGCTTCATTTAATGCCACAGGCTTTTTACCATGAAAAAAATCATTATCCTTATAGAAATTATTTCACTAATTACATTGAATCAGCATCGAATCATCATAATCCTCATTATTACTTTCAGTGAAAAGGGTAATATTTTGGCCTGTGAGAGTTAACGAGAAGGTGTGATTTTTAGTGCTGCTGGAGCCCAGCCACGCACATCTGTTTGGGTGTTGTCGGCACTGCTTTTGAGCGCCAGCGTGGAGTGGATGTGACGGAACCCATATGCGCCCACCTCATGCCTCCGTCTGCTCCTCTCATCACCAGTCAGGGGCATCTGGTTAGAACTCCGCAGTGTTTGGAACGCCATCAAGCAAACTAGAATTAAGCGGCCTAAATGCAACAATGAACGAAGTAGAAGCAAATGGCCAGAAGACAACCATGAAAATTAAAGGTCTGTTATACACAAGACGGATTTTTATATTAAAATGATAATATTTAACATATTCAAGAGGAGGGACTTGAGAGGATTGCAGCTCCTCAGCAAAAGTGCTCATCAGACGTCCTCTCAACCAAGAGCAGGCTGGAGAGGATAGTGTGTACCTGTTAACTGAGTTACATGCCAAGTGTGAAGACATGAATCTTCAGCCATCCAGGCCAGCCCACGCATGAAGTCATTTAAAAATAGTTTAAAAATAATAAAGATATTTAAAAACAATTAAAAATAAACAATGGAAAACAAGGGATGCAAAGAATTACTTTTGTGCCACGGGATTCTGAAATTGCACAAAATTCCCAGATTGTATATCAAATGTTGATGTTCACCCTGCCATTTCAGAAACACTAACCAACTTACTAGAGAAGGAGGAATGTGAGATTTTTCTGTAGACCAGAGACTTTTGCACCCTTCATGAATGCACAGATTTTTAGGATTTGGTGGGGAGTGATATTTTTTTCTACCCTGCCGAGTTTCACAGCAAACATTTATGTCTGCTGTCAATTTTACTTTTCCCCCATTTTTCTACCCAAAGTATACATATGCTCCACCATTGGCTTCTGTGGCATTTTTATTGTATGCTTCAGTTTTCCTCATTGTTTGCTGTTTTATTGTCACTGTAGGTTTTATTTTTTGTTTTGTTTTAATAAAAACCCATTCCTACTCCCTCCTAAGTTGTATAATGCCTGCCTTTCCAGTATCAGTAGATCAGATAATTATTCAGTTCTGAAAAAAATATCTTCCATGCTCTCTCCGGTAAGCATAATGGGCAGTACTATTTATTGGCCTAAACATGTCAAGATTTCCATGTGCTCCATCTTAAGATTTAATATAGTTAAGGACGATGAAACTCAAATGTGAACAGGACAGCTAATGCATCAAACATACTCAGGCTGAATGATTAGACATTTTCAGTTAATTACTAGAAAGGAAAATAATTAAGTACAATTCAGTTTGAGTGGGGGTTACAGGAGTGAATGATAAGATGGAGTCTTCTCACTCATTTTTCCATTAAAAGGAAAGTAGGGATGTGGACAGTGGTAATCTTCCCCCCACCCCCCATTACCCTTTTCTAAATAAAATTGCTTCAATGGCATCATAAGTCTGATTAACTCCTATAAACATTCTGTGTATTGTTAATTGATTGCTTGGACAAATTCAGCTTATGATTATGCCAAGAGGCACAGGGAATTCCTAAGTAAATATGCAGGTTAAGATTTAGAGACATGTCCCTGGTTGTAGTAATATGATCAAGAGTTCTTTTATTTATTATTTTATTGTCGGTCGTGGGGCTTGAACTCTGGACCTGGGTCCTTTCCCTGAGCTCTTCTGTTTATGTGGTGCTGAGGAATCAAATCCAGGGCCTCATGCATGTGAGGCAAGCTACCTTCCTAGCCCCCCTCTAAAGTTCTTTAGAACAGAAAGTGGATTTGGTTATCCAGGAGGGGACTCCGCCCTGTATCTCTGGGGATAATCATTAACATTTTACTTGACACAGAGTCAAAGAGGCAAAGAGTTTTATTACCTCACAACTAGACATGAAGTAGGTCATCCAAATCCATCCATCTATATACTTTTAAAAATCTTTGCTGGCAATTATTTCATGGTCAGGGATTACAGGAAGGAAAGAAAGGACGAAGAAAAGGAGATGGGAGTAAATGCTTTTGTGTTGACCTTATGAGAGTTATGGGGAGAGGAATTCTGTCTAGACTGAGGCCTGTCTTAAGCATGAACCACAGAGGCCTGTCTTCTGCATGTTGGAGCACAGAGTTTTATCAGATGCTACAAGACCCAGTATTAGGAGCATATCTTTTTCATAAGCTTGCTGCTGTCAGCAGTCCTTTTTTCACAGTATTAACATTGCCAGGTTGCTTTCAGAATGGACACCTGTGACCTGTGGCAAGAACTGAAAAGGAGAGAAGACAGGAAGGGGAAACAATGAAGGGAAATTCTGTTTACAGTAGGTTTAAAACAGTTTTTAGGCTTCCTTTTTTTAAAAATTGACATAGTTACTGTATATAATCATGATGTACCATTTGGATTTTTTTCTTTTTGGTCAGGGCTTGAACTCTGGGCCTGGGCGCTGTCCCTCAGCTCTTCAGCTCAAGGCAGGCACTCTACACACTTGAGCCACAGTGCCACTTTTGGTGGTTTTCTGGTGATTTATTAGAGATAAGAGTCCATGGATTTTCCTGCCCTGGCTGGCTTTGAACCGTGATACTCAGATCTCAGCCTACTGAGTAGCTAGGATTACAGGCGTGAGCCACTGGTGCCTGCCGTACCATTTGGGTTTTGATACATGTGTTTATTGTATGATTTGAACATCATACAATATCTATCTATCTATTTATTTATCTATCTACATATACCTAGATTTGAACATCATATAATATATACCTATATCTATCTATATATATACCTATATACATATATATAGGTATATATGTATACCTATATATATATATATACTTATGTATGTATGTGTGTGTGTGTGTGTGTATATACACACATACATACATATTCCTAGATTTGAACAGTTTGTCAGTTCTTTGTAGTGAAAACATTTTAAACCCTCTACTCTATCCAGGAGAGATAGACAAGAAGGAAGGATGAAGAAAGGATGGCCAAGTGGTATCAAGTACGGTTACATAGGAGATGCAGCTCTTTGTGTTCCTGTATAAAGCAGGGTGCTTACAGGAAACAATCACACACTCACAGCGGTTCCTTGATATAGTTCTGCTAGCGTGATACAAGTCCACTAACCATTGGGTGCAGTATATGGGATTTCTTGGTTGAGTGCTGACTGTGAACCAGAATCACCAGGAGAGCTTTGGGGTTACAGACTTCCTTCTAGATTTTCTTGGATGCAGCAGTCTCCTTGAGGTCTAAGAATTCTCCATTTTTAAGAAACTCCCAGGCAATACTGATACTCGTGGTGTGAATGCAGGCTTTGAAAACATACCTCAAGCTCATCTCACTATAAAGTAGCCTGGAATACAGTTAGCACTTGACAAGGTTTTGAGCACCATTCAGTGAATGTATATAATTTCAGGACCCAAGTACAGCAATGAAAATTACAGATCTCCAGATGTAGAGGCTAAGTTTATATTTGGTTTATGTTTGAATATTTACATATTCGGGAAGAGGGGAGTTATCTGCAGTAGTGTTTCATCTTCATGGCTGTGACAGCTGTGGTCAGGCAGGCCTGCTGCGATCAGGACAGCACAGAACATTATAAAGAAAGTCTTCCCAACAGTGCTCTACAAAAGCCACGCACTAAATGCTTGTTCAGCAGATCATTCTCACTTCCATAGTTCTTGATTGTGGAGCTTACATAACCAAATCCAACTACCCAGATTCATCAAACTACGCACCTAACAGCAGGACACACATTCCCAAGAGTGAATTATTCCCCCAAATAGCTACTAAAAGCCTGTAAAGTTAATAAAATACACCAGAGGAATAAGTACAATAGGAATATACTAAATCCCTAGGAAGTTATGAAACAATGAAAGGAGATGAATACTTTTAGAGGAAATGAAAGTTTTTAATTTTTGTTATATATGCTTCCAAAATTTAAAGCAGGAAAAAGTTAACATTATAAGAAGGTATCTCATCCAACATCTGGAATTTTATAGTTCAGGAACCAATCTTTAGAGTTCTTATAAATTGACCAGTGTTGTTTTTGTAGGGGCTGATAGAACAATTGACATAGTTTTTAAGAACAGAGGGATGGGTAAGTACATATATCAATAATTCATTTCTAATGTCAATAAAATTAGTCATAAAAGTATATGACCCAATATATTCATCACACATAAAATTACATTATCCAAACTTTTGCAAATGTGTCTAAATCCTTACTGTAAATTTCTATCTTATTGAGCACAGTTTAACATTATTCAGAGATGTGCCCAGATTTGTTAATAATATTTGTGGGTAGCTTTGGGCTAGAGGCCTGAGGTCAACCAGTTGTCTCAAATAGAGTCACTAAAAGTGGGTTAACAACTTTGGGATATTGCACATAACTCATTATTTGTTCAGTATCCATTTTGTTGTTTATAAAGTCAACGTGATGACTTTTTGTAATACATAATTTTAGTTACTTGAGAATGTTTATGTTTCTGGTTTTAAATGGTTCTATGTGCTTGAAACAGAACCATGACCTACTTGCATGGCTCTCTGAAGGGGCTTGAACAATCTTATAAGTAGTTATTAATGCTCTATATTTGTAGAACTTAATGATTTAATGTTTGTTGAAAGAATACCAGCTGTGTTGTAGTTCTTTAAACTATCACCAATGAAATGACTTTCAATTAAAGCCAAGTAATATTTCCAATGTGACTGAAGATTTTTGATGGAGCCAAAATAAAAATAGAATTATAGTTCTGACATTAATCACCACAAAGATATAGCAACAAAACAAGACTTATTGTGATATATATATATATATATATATATATGAATTCCTTGATGCAGTGAAGTAATTACATATAAAATTGATACTGTGGGCAGTTTAACTCAGTATCAAGTATCATAAATTAGGAAACAAAACTGTCAAATAACAGCCCATAAAGGTAAGTTTTGTAACTCTTCAAGAGAGTAATAATGTCTTGCCAACAAACCAGATATTTATTGCTTGGAACATATCCATGTTCTTTTGCTCAGAAGAAATGTACACAAGGATGAATATGGAATATAATTCAGATAGAGCTAAAGCAAATGTAGAAATCCAAAGAACATTTGAGGTAATTCTGGAAATTCACATATTGGCAGTCATTTCTAACAAAGTTGTACTTTTTTTAAAAAAAATATTCTTATTCTAGAGGTGATATACAGAGGGATTATAGTTACATGAGTCAGGGATGAGTATAATTCTTATTGAACTATGTTTCCCCTTCCTTTATTGTCTCCCAGTTTTTCCCTCCTGTTCTCACCCACAAGTTTTATAGTTCATTTTCAACATAGTGTTTGGTACTCCTTTGTTCCACCTTTTCTGTGCATCCCTTTACCTTTCCAAAGACAAAGTAACAAACGACAAAAGAAAGGAAAACAAAACAGCAGCAGCAACAACAACAAAATCTCTGATTTCCTTTTCTTGGAGTTCATTTCATCAAATATTACTTTATATGATCATGTACACCTAGCTATTGAGCCTTTGTGATCTGTTCTGTATATATTTTCCTTTGGCTTTCAGATAATAATGATAGAGATTATTGCTTGCATTTCATCATTTTTGGCAAGTTTAATAATCTCTGAAAGAGTAGTGTTTTATTTCATTTGGTATCATGAGGATTCTGATCAGAAAATGATTGATAATTGAGGACAAACCACGAAATTAAGACCAAGTTGTTTTCTGTGAAGTGGGGAACTACAAATGAAAATGAGAGATGGTTTCTGTGAAACAATTACAACCAAATGTAGTATTATAATAAACATGGCATATAATGTGACACTAACACAAACTTTAGCAGCCAAGAACAATTTGAAATAAGTTTGCATCAATTCCTCTGTCTGTTTGTGTTGCAGATCGTGGTTGTGGGGCTTGAACTCAGAGCCTGGGCACTGTCCCTGAGGTCTTTTTGCTCAAGGCTAGTACTCTATCATTTTGAGACATAGCTCTGCTTCTGTTTTTTTGGTCGTTAACTGGAGATTAAGTCTCATAGGACTTTCTTGCCCAGGCTGCCTTTGAACTGTTATCCTCAGTCTCATGAGTAGGATTACAGGTGTGAGCCACCAGCACCTGGCTAATTCCTCTTGTTTTATTGAAGAAAATGTATCAGTTTGTTGAGCTTAAAATATAGTCTCAAGAAAAGAAAACAAACCCTAAGATATTTAATCATAGGTTCACTCAAGAACATGGTTAAGAAATTTAATAATTAAAAGCAATAACAGATAATTTCTATGTTCTGATTAATTTAGCAATCCTGTATCATTAGCATATAGCAGGCCAACTCCCAAGCTGAACTTAATTTAGAGGTTGTCACTTTTTGGAAAATTTAATCAGCCTTCTACTTGACACTGCTTACAATGATGATAGCTGAGATCTGAAAATAGAAAGAATTGAAACTCTTACACTGCTGATGCGAAGTTTCCTCTCCTGTAGGAAACTCTGGAACTCAATGGTTTGTTTGGAGGTCAACATTCCTTTTCCTAATTACTTAAACCATAAGTCTAGATTGACATCTGAAACCAGTGGGGTCTCCCCCCTCCCCATAGTTTATTGGATTTGATAAGTCTATTCTGGAATAAATCGGAATAGAAAGTAAAATAAAGCAGAGATATTTATCTTGCAATGTAAATGGTGATTTTCTTTAACAAATTATTGTTATAAAGGTGAGTACATTTCCTTTGGTCCAGTGTCTTCTGTTCCTTACTCTCTCCCAGTCCCACCTTCCTGTCTCCACCCATGAGTTATAAAGTTCACATTCATCGGTGTCAAGTGAGCTTCACTGGTGCACCTTTTCACTCTCTTTCCCCTTGGTATTTAGTTCATCTGTTCTAGCAAAATAAATAGGACTTAGGTTCCAGGAAGATGGCAGAGGAGAAGCTGGAGGCTAAACAAGCTCTCACATAGAAAGCAGTTTTAGTGTCCCAGTGAACAGTCCTAGGCCAGAGAATTACACCAAGTGTGCCATCACAGTACAGAGTTTGGCCAGGGAAAATCCAGGCAAGGAGACAGATCAGAGCCCTTGCTGGCAGCCATGGCTGCGGCGGCGGCCGTAACCACCATACCTACAACACAGAGAGTCTGGGACAAAGGCGCCAGACGCAGTGGGTGAGCGGATTCTACTCAACACCGACAAGAACTGACAAGGAGCAGACATCTTCATCCTGCAGATTGCAGACCACAGATGACCCAGGAACCAAGACTCCAGCATGAGTAGAACCATGACATCCTCACTCCTTCTCAGGGAGCAGAGGAGGGAAGGCCACCCCTCCCCCCCCACTACCAGAGATCTCCATCTTTGATACTGACAAAAGCCTGGCTGAACAGCTAGCTCTAACTCAGGCCTTGGGAGAAAACAAAAGAATCATTTAGCAGGTCACAGGAACCTAACCTGACCTGCCAGGCTCAACTCCACCCAGAGGGAAGTCACCTCACCCAGGCAAAGAAAGCTCTGCTCCGGAGGAGTGGGTTTCTTCACTGGGTAATCAGAGCCAGAGGCTGCTCCTACCTACAGCAGCCCAGACAATCAATTGAAATTCAGTAAACATAAACCCTGAGAATGGCTCCAGGCTGGGCTCTGTGAGTGTCTCAGAAGCTAGCCCCTCAAGGAAAAGCTACTGTTTGCTGAAAGGCCTCAACTCTACCCAGAACCTAGCCTCAACACAGCATCTCCAAACTAGAGGAAACAGCCATCTCCAAACTCAAAGCAGATCTCCCTCCCACTGAACCAGCCTGGGAGGAGGATCACAAAATCCTGGGTAAAGCAGAGCATTTTTTCTGCCTGCTCAAACAAACTGACTTAAGAAACCAATGAAGCCACAGGAAAACCAAACACCACAAGTAGACCAGAGACTCCACCAAGAGACTGGTGATAGACACAGGATCTTCCCATCTACAACCCCCTCCCCCACAAAAAAATCAAAGAACTCTTTTTTTGCATCTTTTTTTAAATTTTTAATTAAATTTTTTTTCTATTAATCTTTTTTCCTCCTCTTATTTTTATTTTAGGTGTATATGTGTGTGTCCTTTTTTTAAAAAAAATCTCTAATAACCCTTTGGTCCTTTTTTTCTTTCTTGTTCTTTTTACTTTTTCTTCTCTATCGTTCTTTTTTGCCTGACTTAATTGCTGTTCTGCTCATCCTCAGATATACCCATCATTGATTATTAGACCTTATCCCCATTGTGTATACACAATCCAGAAATTTATTACTCAAATCAAAACCTCTTAGGCTTAAGTTACTTAATAGCAGTATTATTTCTTTATACCTATACAATATTTTAAGTATTTTTATTTTTTAGTTTTTCATTTCTCCTTTCTATCCCTCCTCACCTCTCATCCTATGCCTGTTCTTCTCTCAATGTTACTTTTTAAAACTTGCATAATTTTTAAGTGTTTCACTTTTTACATTTAAATTTTTGTTTTTCCATTTTTTCTTGTCTCTTTTTTCTTTTTTCTTCTTCTCTTTCTCCTATCATTCTGTCCAATCCATTTCCCTCTTTGAGATTAGGACTTGGTTAATTTCACTCTCCTTTTTCCTTTCCACATCCCTCTAACCCTATTTTCCCCATTTCACTCTAAACTTAATAATTTCTGGTTTGCCAAATTCTTCTTTGCTGTTTTTTGCCCATTAATACATAGTTGTTTGATGTTGAATAGACTGTATCTGTTGAACTAGACTGTATCTGCAAACTTTTGACTGTGCAATTACAGGACTTTGGTTGATCCTTGACTTAAAATAGTGTTCTAGCACAAAACTGGTGTTACTTTCATACCAAATGGGCAGAACAAGCCAGAAAAACACAAGAAAAATGGCAAGTCCGGGTATCTCGACTCCCACTCATGATAATCAGGTGACAAAACAGATAATGAATAATCCAGAGGAGAGTTCCCAAAAAGCTTTACAAACACTACTGGTAAACATGGTGAATGAAAAGTTTGAAAACCTGCAAAGGACTCAGTGGGAGCGTGATAGGGAGAGAGAGGAGGCAAACCAAAGATTAATACAGGAAGAGCATGAGGAAGCTACTCAAAGATTGATCCAGGAATTGCATGATCAGGTTGAGAACACTCAAAGAGAAATAAAGGAATTGCCTGAGCAGGCTGAGAACAGTCAAAGAGATAGACAGGAATTGCATGAGCTGGCTGAGAACAGACAAGGAGAAAGTCCTGTAGTTCAAAAAGAACTACAGGAATTGCGTGAACATGAGGAAGCTAATCAAAGAGTAATACAGGAATTGTGAGAGCAGGATGAGAATAGACAACGATCAATAGAGGCATTCATGGAATCCATAAACAGACAGCTGAAAGAAGTCAGGGAGACCACAAAGGCAATGTGGAATGGAGCCCAACAGAAGGAATGGGAGTCCAATCAAGTAAGTGATTTGAGAATAAACATTGAACACCAAATTAAGGAAGTAAAGAAGTTCATACAAGATCTAAAACAAAACTCCAACAAAGAATTTGAAACCATCAAAAACTGACCAATTAGAAGGAAAAGAAATAAAAAACAAAGTAGAAAGTCTTGACAGTAGGTTAGAACATGCAGAAGATCGAATCTCAGGGATTGAAGACAGCCTAGATATTATAGAGAAAGAACATACAACCATCCAAGACAAATCCAAGAAATATGATAGATGTATTCAACATCTGGAAGACACCATCAGAAGGCCTAATCTGAGGATAATGGGTGTAAAGGAGCACCTAGAGACAGAAGTTAATGGTCTAGGAAATTTGTTTAACAAGATCCTAGTAGAGAACTTCCCAAACATGCAAAAAGATAGACCTATTCAGATACAAGAAGCTTTTAGAACCCCAAATAGACCGGACCAGAACAGGACATCCCACCATCACATTATAATCCCCACAGGATCAAGTCAGACCGAGGAAAAGATCCTGAAAGCTGTCAAGGAGAAAAGATCAATCACCTATAAAGGAAAACCAATTAGAATCACCTCAGATTTCTCAGATAATTAAAGCAAGAAGAGCCTGGAATGATATATGCCAAGCCCTAAAGACAAACAACTATCAACCAAGAATACTGTACCCAGTTAAACTCTCCTTCATAACTGAAGGCCAAATAAAAACCTTCCATAGCAAAGAAAAACTGAAGCAATATATCTCCACCAAACCAGCTCTATAAAACATACTTAAAGATGTCCTACACATAGAAAACCAACAATACCACAATAAAGGCCAAGAAACCACACCCAAACTGAGAATCCAAGAACCATAGGAAGAACCCAGTTTTCGCAGCCCCCAAGAAGAAGGATAAAATGGCAGGAACTCCCAATTACCTCTCAGTCCTATCTCTCAACATTAACAGACTTAACTCTCCAATTAAGCGACATAGACTGTCTAGTTAGATTAAAAAACAAGATCCTTCTATCTGCTGCCTTCAGGAGTCTCACCTTGCCCATAAAAACAAACACATTTTGAAAGTGAAAGGCTGGAACAAAATCTACCAAGCAAACAGCCCCCATAAACAGGCAGGAGATGCAATCCTAATATCAGATAAAATAGACTTCAAATTAAAATTAGTGAGAAGAGAGAAAGAAGGTGGCTACATACTAATTAAGGGATCTCTCCTTCAGGAGGATATTACAATTCTAAATATCTATTCGCCAAACAATGGAGCACCCAAATTTATCCAAGAAACACTACTTTCTCTCAATTCTCACATAGATCCAAAGTCATTAATTGTTGGGGACTTTAACACACCACTATCCCCACTAGATAGATCAACTCGGCAAAAACTCAGCAGAGAAACCGTAGATCTAAACTACTGCATAGAACAACTAGATTTCACAGACAGCTACAAAATATTTCATCCAGCAGCATCAGAATACACTTTTTTCTCAGCAGCACATGGAACATTTTCCAAAATAGACCACATTTTAGGTCACAAAGCAAACGTCCAAATTCAGAAACTATGAAGTTATACCTTGCATCCTCTCTGACCACAAGGGAATAAAATTAGAACTCAATACCAAAAGTCACCAAAGAAAGTTCTGTAACACATGGAGGCTGAACAACACAGTGTTGAATCACCAGTGTGTTATGGAAGAGATTAGAAACGAAATTCAAATGTTCACATTATATTCAACAAAAATGAGCACACAAAATACCAGCTCCTCCAGGACAGAGCTAAGGCAGTCCTCAGAGGCAAGTTTATAGCTCTGAGTTCCTACATCAACAAATTGGAGAGATCTGAAACCAACAATTTAATGAGACATCTGAACCTCCTTGGAAAAGAGCAGCAAGTGAAACCCCAATCCAATAGACAGAAAGAAATAATTAAAATTAAATCAGAATTAAATGAATTAGAATCCCCCCAAAATAAAAGAATCAACAAAATAAAGAGTTGGTTCTTCGAAAAAATTAACAAAATTAACAGACCCTTAGCAAATCTTATCAGAAAAAGAAGAGAACACACAAAAATAAATAAACTCAAAGATGAGAATGGAAACATCACCACAGAAATAACCAAGATTCAGAACGTTATAAGGGATTACTTCTCAAACCTTTATGCTAATAAATTTGAGAACTTGGCAGAAATGGACCTTTTCCTAGCAAATATTGACATGCCAAAACTAAACCAAGATGAGTTAAACTATCTTAACAGGCCCATATCAAGCATTGAAATA